>NC_085095.1:1583267-1613267 GCF_963422355.1 Corticium candelabrum
CGCTGATTCTACATCAAATCATGCTATTTGGGTATTATATTGTTCTGATTGGACGCTTTGACAACCAATAGCAACAAAATATCAAGAGAATGACCAGACTAACCACCGCCACCATGCATTACCATGTCCAACTCATGTCTATGTTGTGATGTCACAAGAGCAGACTCACAATATTTAAGTAAAATGAAACGTATAGTCTCTATTTAATCTTTGAGTATGTCTTCTGACATAAACAAAGTCATTTATTGTTTAGAAGCTTTTTGAAAACTATTTTGATTATTAATTTTTAAATTTACTGGTTGAACTGACAGCATTCAAGAAGCAGTCGTGTATCGATCTCAACAGGTCAAACATAACCCCCAATCTCAGATATGAGAATGGCACAATAAGAGCCATTACCTTACCATTATAACTTGCTTTAAGTGCAGCTGTCACATATAGATGCATGTACTTGCAAGTGTCTGAGAAAGTCCAATAATTTTTAAATCTAAGTCACATGCTCAGGGTGGCTTCATAATTATGCACATGTCTGTACTTCCATAACAGAGGGACAAGAATGCTGCTCTTTCCAACGATTACTTGGATACCCAGTCTTGATTCATACACTACGGTGTAAGAGTGTGATGTGATGAACGTACTTTGTAGACATTTGAGAGACAAACGTTGTCTACACATAGGCCAGACGCCCGTTTTGTAGCTAGACGGTGATGCTACTATTGTCTGCATAACTATATGGTCTCCGTCAACCACGTGCTGGTCATTTCCAAGATAAATAGCACCCAGTGACTGCCCTACTTGTCTGCCACCTCTGTAGTGTAACATATAGATTGAACTGCATGCTACTATATATGTTTCCGCAGGTACGTCGCGGTAACCCGGCCTTCCCTCTGCTTGGTTCCGAGATTGCGATTGTCACATAAAAATTAATTAGACTGTATACTTGCAGGTAGATGCATGAATACGCATAATAGGATACCATTGTAAAGCACACGTCAAAATTCAAGGGTCACCAAAATAGATAAAGCATTAGGTAACTTTGTACGCGGGGAACAATACCCGCGCTGCACGGGTATATACAGGAGATAATGCCGGAAGAAATTACCTTCGAGTCGCTGTACCATGTATCTAAGTGAGTGTTAGGTATGTGTTAGCTGTCACACTCGTCGGACGGATGTGTGCTCAGACCGTCTCAGCCCTTTGTAACAGATTAAACCTTATTTATCAATTCTGATGATCGAGAATGACTTGCTAAAGTATACTTGCGCCTGTTAGAACTAGTGAATAGGCAGGGAAAAGTTGGACCAACATCGTTTATAGTGATCTAGCTTGTACATCAATCATTCTGTCGCTGGTGATATCATGTTTACCAAATCATCGGTCAAAGGTAACTGATGTGTTTGAACAGGATATCTAAAAAGGAGGGCCATCGAACAAACTAAATAGACGTCTAGTAAAGTCAGCTAGAAGCAGATTTAATAATAGGAAGACTTCAAGACTACTTGCCAATACGTTAACTAGCTGGACTAGACTCAGAAGCCTTCCTAAAATGATTGATCCCATCCACAACGATAACTTTAACATCTTCTATTGCTCATGTCGGTGGATTGAACATGACAGAGAGACAGGTGGACTCAAGATCAATAACAATTATGCATTGTAAATGCGAAATTTGGTTAAAGTTTGTGAAGACAACAAGAGAACTGTAAAGAGTAGAGTCCTTGCTGTGTTCCCAAACGATACGACGAACACAACAATTAGTCAAAATCGAGCTTGCGAAATACCAGTTAAAGTTAAGTATATTGACAAGGATAAACATGTACAAACTTTTACCCATATCTTTCTCAGTCCCAAAGCGTGCCACTGCAACTGATGAAATGACTTATAATGTTTAGTAAAAATTCTGTAAATGTTGTTTGTTATTTATCAGTAATTGATATGTATTAGCGTTCTAGAAGTGTTTTCCTTCAGAATGTACAGACTTACAATTTTCAAGTTGTATGCCAGTTTTTAGTCTTAGGGTTAAGTTTTAATGAAAATATTGTATGTCTATACAAACTGCAAGTGACATCACCAGAAAGCGAATGGGCAAGACCACCAATAAGAGTGTTCATTAGACTTAAGAAAGTTTAAGATATTGCTAAATTGCCTATAGGCCCCTGCTCTCTCGTCTTTCCTTTCCTCTCTTCTTCTAGTCAGTAGTGTAGCTGTGATTTCCACTTTTCAGTCTAGATTAGGGTTTGCAGATTTATAGCCTAATTAAATTATCGTTTGCGAGCTTGATCACAACCCAGAACAGAATGTTGCAGTGCTAGGTTTTGCCTTTCCGAATGTTGTTATTTTTCGAAAACGCGTGTTGAGCGCAAGTTGCCATTCCAGAGACATGTCGTCATGAATCGTTGTCTTTATTTTCTCTTAAGAAGCCTCGTGTTTCTCTACATGGCTGTGCAGTTACTGACTGCAGTCTGAAGAAGCATGGGTCTTAATATGTAAACACTGTCCTAGTGCCTACGTGCGCTTGTGAGAACACTGTTGTGAGTTTCAGTGAGAACATAGTGTTAGCGCAACAATATGTTACTTGACAACAGCCATACGCGTGCATTGCACACGCCATATCACTGATATTCGTCAGCCAATAGAGGTGTCGCTGTCACTGCATTGGAATAAGGTGCGTAGGTGGAAGGGTGAAAGGATGAACACGATCACCAGCAGTAAACTGCTGAGAGTGGGCCGTAATTCACATGCAACTTCCTTACTCGTTGTCTTTCAAATGATATGACTGCTGTTTGAGCAATTATTCTGCTTCTTGTGGTTCCTAGACCTCTGTTCTGTGCCCAGGCAGCTGTGCACACGTGCCACTATGATATATACCATATTTGATTAGGGATCGATGGTGTGGTATTGACCATGTATCGACTGTCTGTTGCCCGTTGTTCGGACGTTTTTTCTTAGGTTTCTTGCCCTTCGTCTTTGTTGTTTTACTGTCTCTTAGTGTACCTAAAATGTTACGTCCGAGGACCGTTATAAGTGTACTAGGAGAGTTGCGCAGGCGGTGATATCTTCGAGGCGGTCGTGCACGTGACGTCTACAAGAACGTTGCCAGGTGTCTTCGGGTAACGTATCTGATGTTCAACTCGCTTGGCGGTCGACAACCGCTGCGAGCCCTACTTCTTGTCTGACCACACGGCTCCTCAATTGCATGTCGCCAAACCAGCGTCCATCCACTGTCGCGATTCCTAAGGGAACCCCGAGAGTCACCGACTGGCCGGGCCAACATTGACCAAGTCCGATCTCGATGGGCCCTGTTATTTGGCCATTTATCTCAATAGACAGACCGGTTTCTTTTACTTACATCGATAGATAACATTACAATAGGGAAATTTAACATCTATACTCATAAACGTACATGCATTTGAAAATTTGTGACGGAAAAGGTCATCGCATACTTTCATTCATTTGCACATCAACTGACATAGCTAAGATCCAAAGGTACGGGACACAGCGGTGTCTAAGGGTTTATGTATCCAGCGGTGTGCTGACGGTGCCGAGCATTTCCTGCTGTTTGCCGTTAGGCATTACAAGAAATACTGCTACTTCCACTCGAAGGCGAGTGCTTTGTGATGCTATTTCAGAGAAGTGCTCGCGCTTTGATGGTCTGTACTCCAGAGTAAAAGCATCTTGGCATCCCTCCCTTGACGTCGATTCTGTTCAGTGTGCCCAAATTTCGATTGCAATTGCGATGTACACATGAAAATGAGTTGGTATTGTTGTGAGTGACTGGAAACGCAAACGTTCGGCCCCCGGAGGTCATCTGATTGTGGGGATCATGCAATGTAGTTCGTCTTGGTGATTCCGTTCCCGTACCAAAACGCCTTCTAACACTATGACACGACAGGAACATGCACAAGACTAGACTGATCCTATGCAGCTACGGACATTAGATATACAGTAAACAGCTGTGTGGCGCTCTGTGATAAGCTTTCAGGTTTTCCACCCAAGCCGCGCTCAAGCGCCTACCTGTGCTTGATCATACAATCTTCGATAGCAGTTAGATAATCAACTATTGATATTTTGCGCCGAAAGAACCCTGCTGACAATCCCAGACTTCTGCTTCAGTGTCATATGAGATGTTTGACAACTGAGGTGATGGTCTAACGCAAGATAGAAAAATATATCTCATAGGCCGATAGCTCTTGGCCTGGTGAATCTCGTCATTGTTAGCTAGGTATTAGTCTTGTTGTTCTTTGAGATGGCTACAGAGTCCCGGTTTTGCAACATGAGGTTGTTTGTATTTACAAGTCAAATCATCGCACACTTTTCTTGTATCATGCTATTTTCGACGATCTATAAAATGACGCGTTTGGATTGAAAATCGGAACATGTAAGCCCATATTTGTAAACGCCCGCCCCAAAATCCACAAGCAGAGATAAGACTAGATTGGTTGCCATGCACATTCGTGTGAAATTATATGTCGCTATCTTCTATAGAACTCGGCAATTGTAGTCGTTGACGGAGAGAACTACCACGTCGATCGTTTCGTCTCTGTTCATGACACCTGCATGAAAATCATGCTATGCATGTCTATGATAGCTAACAAGACCACGTACAGGAGTTCTGACGTCGGCAGACTTAAACCTCAGTGCTTTGCCACTGCAAGTTTTGGCAGAAAAATGGGCCATCAGAGTCACTATTTGGAAGAGACTGACTGGAAGACATCAAGCTAGCTGGAAGCTGCGTCACCTTCACCTGAGGACAAGCAATGATTTGCAGTAAGTACAACCAGTATCAAGCTCTGTTCTTACCAGGCGATGGGAAGAATTAGGAGTATCGAGGCGAGGGTGGCATTGCACACTGGATGTCAACCCCGTTTCTGGAAGGCTTGACCCATACATCTGACTAGGAAACCAATTATTGTGGAAAGGCAGCGGGAACTAAGATAGGAATCGAAGGCATTGATAAGAGAGTTTCTTACAGCAACTGAGCCACTCCCATATACAAGGACGGTAGTGCACAAATCAAGGCTTGAGTACCCAAGGCATCGATGAGAAGAGCAGCAGTGTTGTACGAGTGCGATGTGATCAACGTTGTAGACAGTTTAGAGACAAACGTTGCCTGCACACAAGTCAGACGCTCGTTTTTGTAGCTAGGCGGTGATGCTACCGTATTGTCTGGCTATGGTCTCCGTCACTAATCACTTGGTGGTAATTTGCAGATAAAGAGCACCTCTAGTGACTGCCCTACTTGTCTGCCATCTCTGTAGTGTACTATAGATTGAACTGCTACTATGTTCCGCACGCACGGCATGCATTAACCCTTCCCTCTCCTTGTTCTAGTTCCGAGATTTCGGTTGTCGCATCCAAATTAGTAGCAGACTCTAGACTTGCATGTAGATGGATACGCAGGGTAGTATATACCATTGTAAAGCACACGTCAAAATTCAAGGGTCACCGAAACAGATAAAAGCATTAGGTAATTTCGTACGAGGGAAACGTTCAAATTCCCGCTGCACGGGTAAAGGATACGATGCCGGAAGAAATTGTCTTCGAGTCGCTTTCCCACGTGTCTGAGTGGGTGCTAGATACGTGGTAGCTGTCACACTCGTCAGACGGATGTGTACTCAGACCGTCTCATCACTTTCTCGCTCGGTAGACTCTATTCATCAATTCTGATGATCCAGAATGACTGGCTACTCGAACATTTGCGCCTATTAGAACTAGTGACGAGGGCAAGGGAAAGTTAGACGCACATCTGTTACATTGATCTAGCTTGTACATCAACCATTCAGTTTCCGTCGCTGCATGCATAGTGATGTCATGTTTGCCAAATCATCGGTCAAAGGTAACTGATGTGTTTGAACAGGATATACAAAAGAGACACCATTAAACAAACTATATAAACCTCTAATAACTAAACTTTAGACAGATTCAACAATAATCGAGAAGACTACTAGACTGACTCTAATACAAATTTCGTCTATGGCTTTTGTCAAGTGTTCGGCTTTTCTTTTGGTGACTCTTCTTGGGTTCTCAACTTGTGGGAATGGAAAGCCTTTGCCTACTGAAGAGCCTATTCACTCAACAGAAACAGATGTGCAAATTTCTGAAGGATGTGTACTGAAAAAGAAAACATTTTGGCCACAAAACGTTAACTGGACTAGACTCAGAAGCTTTCCTAAAATGATTGCTCCCATCCACAACAATAACTTTAACATCTCCTACTGCTCCGGTCGGTGTATTGAACATGACGAAAAGACAGGCGGACACGTGATCAATGACAATTATGCATTGCAAATGCGAAATTTGGTTAAAGTTTGTGAAGACAACAAGATAAACTGTGAAGAGCTGAGTCCATGCTGTGTTCCTAAACGATACCACGGACACAACAACCCAACCAAAATTGAATTTACCAAAATACCTGTTGATGTTCAGTATTTTGACCAGGATGGAAAGGTACGAAGTTTTACCCATATCTTTCTCAGTCCCAAAGCTTGCCACTGCAACTGATGAAATGAATGATAATAATTGCTAAAAATTCTGTGAATGTTGTTTGTTATTTATCAGTAGTTTATATGTATGGCGTTCCTAATGTGTTGCACTTTGCAATGTACAGACTTACAATTTTCAAATTGTATGTCAGTAGTTATCATTTTAATGGAAATATAATATGTCTATACAAACTACAAGTGACATCACCAGAAAGCGAATGGGCAAGACCACCAATAGGAATGCTCATTAGACTTAAGTAAGTTTAAGATATTGCTAAATTGCCTATAGGCCCCTGCTCTCTCGTCTTTCCTTTCCTCTCTTCTTCTAGTCAGTAGTGTAGCTGTGATTTCCACTTTTCAGTCTAGATTAGGGTTTGCAGATTTATAGCCTAATTAAATTATCGTTTGCGAGCTTGATCACAACCCAGAACAGAATATTGTTGTACTAGGGTTTGCTTTTCCGGAAGTGGTTATGCTTGGAAAACGCGTATTGACCGCAAGTTGCCATTCCAGAGACATGTCATGAATCGTTGTCTTTATTTTCTCTTAAGAAGCCTTGTGTTTCTCTACATGGCTGTGCAGTTACTGACTGCAGTCTGAAGAAGCATGGGTCTTAATATGTAAACACTGTCCTAGTGCCTACGTGCGCTTGTGAGAACACTTGTGAGTTTCAGTGAGAACATAGTGTTAGCGCAACAATATGTTACTTGATAACAGCCATACGCGTGCATTGCACACGCCATATCACTGATATTCGTCAGCCAATAGAGGTGTCGCTGTCACTGCATTGCAATAAGTTGCGTAGGTGGAAGGGTGAAAGGATGAACACGATCACCAGCAGTAAACTGCTGAGAGTGGGCCGTAATTCACATCCAACTTGCTTACTCGTTGTCTTTCAAATGATATGACTGCTGTTTGAGCAATTATTCTGTTTCTTGTGGTTCCTAGACCTCTGTTCTGTGCCCAGGCAGGTGTGCACACGTGCCACTATGATATATACCGTATTTGATTAGGGATCGATGGTGTGGTATTGATCATGTATCGACTGTCCGTTGCCCGTTGTTCGGACGTTTTTTCTTAGGTCTCTTGTCCTTCGTCTTTGTTGTTTTACTGTCTCTTAGTGTAACTGAAATGTTACGTCCGAGGACCGTTAGAAGTGTAATGGAAGAGTTATGCAGGCGGTGATATCTTCGAGACGGTCGTGCACGTGACGTCTACAAGAACGTTGCCAGGTGTCTTCGGGTAACGTATCTGAGGTTCAACTCGCTTGGCGATCGACAACCGCTGCGAGCCCTACTTCTTGTCTGACCACACGTCTCCTCACTTGCATGTCGCCAAACCAGCGTCCATCCACTGTCGCGACTCCTAAGGAAACACCGAGAGTCACCGACTGGCCGGGCCACCATTGACCAAGTCCGATCTCGATGGGCCCTGTTATTTGGCCATTTATCTCAATAGACAGACTGGCTTCTTTTACTTACATCGATAGATAACACTACAATAGGGAAATTTAACATCTATACTCATAAACGTACATGCATTTGAAAATTTTTGACGGAAAAGGTCATCGCATACTCTCATTCATTTGCACATCAACTGACATAGCTAAGATCCAAAGGTACGGGACGCAGTGGTGTCTAAAGGTCTATATATCCAGCGGTGTGCTGACGGTGCCGAGCATTTCCTGCTGTTTGCCGCTAGGCATTACAAGAAATACTGCTACTTTTACTCGAAGGCAAGTGCTTTGTGATGCTAGTTCAGAGAAGTGCTCGCGCTTTGATGGTCTGTACTCCAGAGTAAAAGCATCTTGGCGTCGCTCCCTTGACGTCGTTTCTGTTCAGTGTGCCCAAATGTCGATTGCAAGTGCGATGTACACATGAAAATGAGTTGGTATTGTTGTGAGTGACTGGAAACGCAAACGTTCAGCCCCGGAGGTCACCTGATTGTGGGGATCATGCAGTGTAGTCCGTCGGTGTCAAAGCACTGCAGCCTGCCACAATGTGTTCGTCTGTCTCCAGGTCTGCACTGCACAAAGCGACCAGTGGGACTGACATCACGACGCAGAATAATGCGCTTAGAATATACCGAGTCCAAAGAGCTTGGTCTTGAGCAGCAACAAAAACTAGCCGCTCAATTGGAGCAAGAAGATTTGATGATCGACTTCAGCTATCTGCATGTAGTTATGAATCTTCTTCATGTCTACAGATGGTTTCTCAGCACAATACTGACCGTGCATAGAGTGACTTCCTGCTCCGACTGCACTCAAAAAGAACTGAACACACATGGAAATGTTTCGCATTCGCCCGATGCGCTTGCCTGAAAACCGTCACACGTGATTGTCTCACTTCCTTGCAGGTCCTACGACTTGTCATTGCCAGCCAGATTTCTTTGCAACTGTGCACTAACTGACCGCCATGGTTCGGATCGAAAGAGAGTATCACCTAAAATCACATGCCTTTATATCATCTGCGCGAAGGAATCAGAACTGACAGTCTCACAATGCAAGACTGATACGTCAACTCGATCTGTAGTAACCTTCGACCGCCCTCGGTTCACGGGGCGTACAGTCAGATAATGTCTGTTGATGGTGGAGACTGCAATACTCATCCAACATCCGTAAACGGTTCTGCTAACTCCGTACTGAAAGGAAACCATACAGAAAGAAGAGGACGTATGAACCTCGTCTTGGTGATTCCGTTCCCGTACCAAAGCGCCTTCTAACACTATGACACAACAGGAACATGCACAAGACTAGACTGATCCTATGCGGACATTAAATATAAAGTAAACAGCTGTGTGGCACTCTGTGATATGCTTTCAGTTTGTCCAACCGAGCCGTGCTCAAGCTCCTAGCAGTGTCTGATCTTAAGTATTTGGCAGCAGTTTCGAAGGCATCGTCGAGAAGAGCAGCAGTGTTGTAAGACTGTGATGTGATCAACCTTGTAGACAGTTTAGAGACAAACGTTGCCTGCACACAGGTCAGACGCTTGTTTTTACTTGTAGCTATAGACAGTGATGCTACCACATTGTCTGGTTGCGATCATCGTCACGAATCACTTGGTGGTCATTTGCAAGTTAAAGAGCACCTAGTGACTGCCATACTTGTCTGCCATCTTTGTAGTGTACTATATATTGAACTGCTTCTATAGTTCCGCACGTACGGCTTGCAGTAACCCTTTCCTCTGCTTGCTCTAGTTCCGAGAATAATGTCGCATACAAATTAGTTTCAGATTGTATACTTGCATGTAGGTGGATACGCAGGGTAGTAGTATATACCATTGTAAAGAACACGTCAAAATTCAAGGGTCACCGAAACAGATGAAAGCATTAGGAAATTTCGTACGCGGAAAACGTTCCAAATTCCCGCTGCAGGGGTAAAGGAGACGATGCCAGAAGAAATTATCTTCGAGTCGCTTTACCACGTGTCTGAGTGGGTGCTAGATACGTGGTAGCTGCCACACTCGTCGGGCGGACCGTGACGTCTCATCACTTTCTCGCTCGGTAGACCTTATTCACCAATTCTGATGATTTAGAATGACTGGCTACTCGAACAATTTCCGTCTGTTAGAACTAGTAAACAGGGCAGGGGAAAGTTGGACACACATCGGTTACATTGATCTAGTTGTACATCAACCATTCTGTCGCTGGTGATATCATGTTATCTAAACAGATTCAACAACGAGAAGACTTTTAGACTGACTCCAATACAAATTTTGTCTATGGCTTTGTCAAGTGTTTGCCTTTTCTTTTGGTGACTCTTATTCTCAATTTGTGGGAATGGAAAGCCTTTGCCTACTGAAGAGCCCATTCACTCAACAGAAACAGACTTGGCAATTTCTGAAGAATGTGTACTGAAAAAGAACATTTTGGCCCAGAAACGTTAACTGGACTACACTCAGAAGCTTTCCTAAAATGATTGCTCTCATCCACAACAATAACTTTAACATCTCCTACTGCTCCCGTTCGGTGTATTGAACATGACAAAAAGACAGGCGGACACGTGATCAATGACAATTATGCATTGCAAATGCGAAATTTGGCTAAAGTTTGTGAAGACAACAAGATGAACAGTGAAGAGCTGAGTCCATGCTGTGTTTCTAAACGATACCACGGACACAACAATCCAGTCAAAATTGAACTTACCGAAATACCTGTTAAAGTTGAGTATAATGACCGGGATGGACGTGTACGAAGTTTTATCTATATCTTTCTCAGTCACAAGCCTGCCACTGCGACTGATCAAATGACTGATAATGCTTACTAAAATTCTGTGAATTTTGTTTGTTATTTATCAGTTGTTGATATTATTAGAGTTCTTGAGGAGTTGCACTTTGGAATGTACAGACTTACACTTTTCAAGTTGTATGCCAGTTGTTATCATTCTAATGGAAGTATAATATGTCTATACAAACTGCACGTGACATCACCAGAAAGCGAATGGGCAAGACCACCAGTGCGAGTGCTCATTAGACTTAAGTTCAAGATTTTGCTAAAATTGCCTATAAGCCCCTACTCTCTCGTCTTTCCTTTCATCTCTTCTTCTAGTCAGTAATAGCTGTGATTTTCACTTTTCTGTCTAGATTAGGGTTTGCAGATCTATAACCTAACTAAATTATCGTTTGCGGGCTTGATTACAACCCAGGGCAGAATGTTGTTGTACTAGGGTTTGTTTATCCGCAGGTTGTTATTTTTCGAACGCTTATTGAGCGCAAGTTGCCTTCCAGAGACGTGTCGTCGTTGTCTTCATTTGCTCTTAATGAGCCTTGTGAGTCTCTACATCGCTGTGCTGTTACTGACCGCAGTCTGCAGATGCATGCATGGGGCTTATATATACAACATTGCTGTCTTAGTGTCTATGCGGTTGTGAGAATACTCTTGTGAGTTTCAGTGAGAGTATAGGGTGTTAGCGCAACAAGACGTTAGTTGATAACAGCCATACGCGTGCACTGCACACGCCATATCACTGATATCCTTCAGCCAATAGAAGTGTTATTGTCACTGCATTGGAATAGGGTGCGTAGGTGAAAAGGGTGAAAAGATAAACACGGTCACCAACAGTCAACTACTGAGAATGGGCCTTAATTCACATGCAACTTGCTTACTCGTTGTCCTTCAAATGATGTGACTGCTGTTTGAGCAAGTAATCTGTTTCTTGTGGTTCATAGATCTCTGTTGTGTGCCCAGGCAGGTGTGCACACGTACCACCATGTTTCATACCGTATTTGATTAAGGATGCTCTGGTATTGACCATCTGTTGGACAGTTGCCTGGTGCTCGCACGTTTTTCCTTGGGTCTCTTGTCGTTCATCTTTGTTGTTTTACTGCCTCTTAGTGTAACTGGAGTGTTACGTCCTAGAACCGTTCTAACTGTAATTAGAGTGTTACGCAGGCTGTTACCCTCGAGGTGGTCGTGCACGTGACGTCTACAAGAACGTTGCCAGGTGTTGTCGGGTAACGTATCTGAGGATCCATTCGCTTAGCGGTTGACATCCGCTGCGAGCTCTACTTCTTGTCTGACCACACATATCCTCACTTGCATGTCGCTAAACCAGCGTCCATGCACTGTCGATTCGTAAGGGAACCGCGAGAGTCGTCGACTGGCCGGTCCACCATTGACCAAGTACGATCTCGATGAGCCCTGTCATTTGGCCATTTATCTCAATCAGACAGACAGACCGGCTTCTTTACTTACATCGATAGATAACACTACAATAGGGTAATATAACATCTACACTCATAAACGTACATGCAACTGAAAATTTGTGACGGAAAAGGTCATCGCATATCTTCATTGATTTTCACATCAACTGGCATAGCTAAGATCCAAAGATACCGGACACAGCGGTGTATAAAGGTCTTTATATATCCAACGGGGTGCTGGCAGTGCCGAGCACTTCCTGCTGTCTGCTGTCAGGCATTACAAGAAGTACTGGTACTTCGACTCGTAGGCAAGTGCTTCGTGATGCTATTTCAGAGAAGTGCTCGCGCCTTGATGATGCAGATGGTCTGTACTCCAGAGTGAAAGCATCTTGGCGTCGCTCCTTCACGTCGATTGCAATGGCGATGTACACGTGAAAAGGGGTTAGTCTTGTTCGGAGTAACTGAAAACGCAAAACCTGATTGTGGGGAGCAGTGTAGTCCGTCAGTGCCTAGGCACTGCAGCCTGCCACAATGTCTTCGTCTGTCTCCAGGTCTGCACTGCACAAGCGACAGGTGGGACTGACATCACAATGCATAATAATGCGCTTAGAATATACCGAGTCCGAAGAGCGTGGTCTTGAGCAGCAACAAAAACTAGTCCCTCGATTGGAGCAAAAAGATTTGATTATCGACTTCAGCCATCTTCATGTAGTTCTGAATCTCCTTCATGTCCACAGATGGTTTCTCAGCGCGATGCTGACCGTGCATACAGTCACTTCCTGCTCCTTCTGCACTCAAAGAGAACTGAGCACACATGGAAATGTTTCGCATTCGCCCAATGCGCTTGCTTGAAAATACCGTCATACGTGATAGTGTCACTTCCGTGCTGGTTCAACGACTTGTTCCTGGTCAGAGTTTTTTTTGCATCTGTGCACTAACTGACGGCCATGGTTCGGATCGAATGAGAGGATCACCTGCAATCACATGCCTGTATCACCTGATGCGAAGGAATCAGAACCGTCAGTCTCACTATGCAAGACTGATACGTCAACTCGATCTCCATGTAGTAACCCTCGACCGCCCTTGGTGTTCAGGACGTACAGCCGGACAATGTGTCGATTTTGGACACACCGTGCATAGACTGCAGTTTCCTGGTTTGCCGATCAAGCTTTGGAGGCATGTATAGACCTCCAATGAATGACACCAAAACCGTAGGTGAGAACCAAAGTAGGGCAAACCCGCCAGAATCTTGCTAGGTAGTAGTGACGACAGAACGTATCCCACATAATGCTGTGCTGGATCGTCCACACTCAAGTACTTGTAAACTTGACCAAGTTCCAGACAGTTCAGGATCTGTTTGCCACCGTCACCCAAGAATTGTGTCCAGAAAACTTGCAATCGTTGTTGACAAAGTGTGGAACAGCACACTTAATCAGACCAAACATACCAAATCATCTGGATGTCATCAGAGAAGGTACCAGCCGAGTGCAACAAACCTTTCATCTGATCAGGATTCTGCAAATCCTTCAGTTTCGGGTCATCCATATAAAGCAGATGACTGATAGCTGACGTTAGGCGGTCTTATCACGCCCATGCAGTGCTCATCCAACAGCCGTAAACGGTTCTGCTAACTCTGTACTGAAAGGATTAGGAGCCATTCAGAATAAAGAGGACTCATGACCCTCATGGTGATTCTGTTCCCGCACGAAACGCCAGCGATGTCCTTTAACTCTATTACACATGACAGGAGCCTGCACAAGACTGAACTGATCCTATGCAGCTGCGGACATTAAAGTAACCAGCCGTGTGGCACGCTAGCATAGGGCTTTCTGGTAGTCCACCCAAGCCGTGTTCAAGCTTCTAGCTGTGCCTGATCTTACAGTCTTCGGTAAGCAGTTTGATAATCAACTGTTGATCTTTTGCACCGAAGGAACCCTGCTCACAACCCTAGACTTCCGCTCCGGTGTCACATGAGATTTCCCTGAGCCAAATGCCCTGCAATCCTCTGTTTGACAAGTGAGGTGATGGCCTCATAGAGAAGACAGAGAGAGATATATCATAGGTCGACAGCTTTGGCCTGGTCAATCTCGTCATCGTTTTGTTAGGTTCAGTGTGGTTGTTCTTTGAGATAATCAGGGACGCGTTCGATTGGGCTCTTCCGGCCTCTTCCAGGAGAGTCTGGAAGAGCACGCCCCTCTTCCAACCTCTACTGTACCAGCGCAGGAGCTGGAAGATGTTGGAAGAGGGGCGTGCTCTTCCAACGTGCAGCAGAGTCGGTAGAGTTGGCTGTTCCGACTATAGCGGCAGAACTCTAGAAGTTGGAAGAGGGGCGTGCACACGGAGCCTCTTCTGGAAGAGGCTGAAAGAGCCCAATCGAACGCGCCCCAGTTGGCTACCTGGTGAATCTCATCGTCATTGTTAGGTATCAGTGTGGTTGTTCTTTGAGATAATCAGTTGGGTACAGAGTCCCGGTTTTGCAACATGAGGTTGTTTGTAGTTACGAGTGAAATCATCATATACTTTTCCTGTATCATGCTGTTATTTGCGTTGATCTATAAAACAACGCTTTGGGATTGAAAATTCGGAACGTGTAAGCAAATTTTGTAACGTCCACCCCAAAATCCACAAGCAGAGATATCTCTTATAGTCTTTCTTCATCACCTCTGCATTTTCCTTTTGTGGTAGCTAGGATTTCCTAGACAAAGGATGATTAAATGATTTCAATCTCTACATCATGACAAGAGTATCGGATAGCAAAAATCCAATCATGTATCGCACCTCGTCTTATTGTGGGTATATATAGGGCAAGAGAGGGAAAGAGAGGGAATGATAAATTAGTTAAACCGATGACCACAAATACACTTCAGGTAGAGAGTGAGGTTGCCAACAATAGCGCAAGCAAATCGCATGCATAAAAAATCAATCTTAAACAGGGTCTGGTGAAAACCATGTTTTCAAGACTTGTATGGGCATCATCACAGTTAACCAACCTGATCCTCTCTTTTTCTTTGCCAGATCCTGACATTGTCTCTAACACCTGTTTGTATTTTTTGTCAACCTGTCAATAGGCTTCAAGAGTTTTCTCAAGTTCGATAGGATTTCGTGATGTCTGCTGTTTAGGTGTATTACCAAATTGTTGCTATTGGTCCAATGTGAGTTAGAGACGGATTCAAATATTGTTAGATATTTCAAATTCGTTTCCACGTAAGCATGGTTGGCTTATGCATAGGCGTAGGAAGGGGGGCTGGGGCGCGTGCCACCTCAACTTTGCAGCTGTCAAGTAATCTGCTAATATATGAAAATGACAGACATAGAAACTAATAACACTGACATGACACACGGTATTCTCGCGCTGGAGCAATTCCGGGAAAAGCTCCTCCTCCTCGCGTGATTCACGTGCATCGACTGCGCAGAAGAGCCTGACTTGCGAGGCTACGCCTATGTTATGCCTACAAGGCAGCACGCACGGTTTCCCTCATATTTTCTTTCCCGCCGTTGGGCGACCAATTGTACGTATCTGGAATAAGTTGTTTGTATTAAAAAATTTACCGATTTAGAGGCTCAAAATTGATAAGATTTGCAGTGTTTGGGTGTTAATTAAGTCCATTTCATAATTAATATTAATTATTAATATTATTATGTATTAATGTCATTATATTGCATTGTATTATATCATATTATATTCTATGTTCCATCACACCAGATCACTCTGATCCTATATCAATGAGTATCGATGTTATACATAGTCCATTACCCCAAAGAGCAGTAGAGTTTTCCTCACCAGCTAATTACCACCATGTTGGTTTCGACAGTCACACACATCCAACTTGCCCACTAATGTTCCAAAATAAATTAATTAGTTTTCAACTTGGTGCAAAAATCTGTGGATGCAACAGCATTCACAGAGTTATTCGTTATTGGATCTGCCACCATGACAGAACAACAACACTGCACTTTGTGTCTACACCTGGTATTCATTGTACACGCTACGTGATAATTACACGTACAAACACATTAGATATTGCAAACGTAACTGTGAAGTCACTTAGTCTAGGAACCGGTACAGCAACCTCATAAAAACTCAGATCCGTAGCTGCAGTAGTCGCTTGATGCGTCGTGTCAGAGCATCCACAAATCCTTTCCTTTCCTACACCGAACCACTCTATAGGACACAATGCGATATCTGATGTCAGTGTTGCAAACATGCTTACCCTTGTACGTTCGACATCGAGTAACTTCTTGAAAAATGTTTCAGTAAAGAATGAGTTGGCTTCTCCTTTCAGCTGTGAACATAAAACACTAAAAAGTAGGCACTTCTAGTCTCATGCCCTAGCTTCCACGTGTGCACACGACCACGTGGTTTCACATGTGGCGCAGGAAGAAGCCAGTATCACGTGCGAAACCACATGGTCCTATGCTCACGTGGCAGCTAGCGCTCCTGGCGAAGCAACCCAGTGCATTTCTACTGTTATAATTTGAGACAATCTATCACACAAGGACAACAAGCAGTGACATCACCTAGTTACAGCTTGCCAAATCATATTGTGCATTGTACTAAAAAATTTCCATTGCAGGAATTTGATACCAATTTGTATTCAGGAAATAAACTAAACCTTGTCCTCACCATGACAATCAACTACAAGAATTGCATCCTCCTCTCATCTCCTATCCTGTCACTCCCATATCACACACCACCTCTAAATACTATCAATTAGCACTGTACCTGTTCAAGATCTGCTCTCGATACTCCTTCTCCGATGGTAGATGTGCTTCCCATTTGAAATCGCTGCCTACGCCCCCAATCATGATCTGAAGACAGTGTCATTGCTATCAAACAGATAACTGGCAATTTTAAAAAACATACCCTGCAGCCGTCTCATTGACGAGGATGACCAGTCCAGTCCTAATTGCGCATCCATTGGCCTAGGTGTACAGTGGACAAAGAAAAATTCAAGATGACACCAGAGTACATAGAGAGCAGTTTCAATAATATCTAAACAGCAGCAAAATGTGAATTCTTGAGGGAGACTGTCGACAAGTAATCTCGTCATACAAAAGAATAGCTCCATTTCTTGCTGTTTGTTATCAACCATCAACCTGAGTCGTTGACTGGCCAGCTCTTCTCGCTGTCGAGCTGTCATTTTGTCACTATTTGTCAGCCAGTCAGCATACTATGAAAATGTTGATAATATTCAAGTTACAAAAGCATTTTGTACTGCAAGGTCAATGTTACAATAAAATCTAATAAACAGGCTTCTCCCAAAATCTTGTATCCATTACACATCTTGTACCCATTAAACCTACTAAAACCAAACAAACAGACGACTACGTATACAATTATGCAGACAATACCTTACATGATGGGATCTAAAAAAACTATATACTCAATAGGAGAGCTGCCCTAGGCGCTGATTGTACAATTGCTCTTGTGTAACACTGACAGCAGTCATTTCAATGAGTCTTGATTTGCAAAACAGTACCATGTGGATGAAAATACCTATTATAACACGTGGCAATCTGCATTGGTATTTAGTAGGGACCTTCTTGATCAATGCCGGTTTGAAGATTTTTGTCTTGAACAAAGGTGCCTTGCAAAATTGAGCCAATTTAAGCACCTCACATAATTTGAAGGCCATCTGTGCGCTTTCAGGTGAGTCAAAGAGCAAGCACATGACAGAAAAACACAGGCAGACCACAAACAGACAGGCAGACAGACAAACACACAGACGGAAAGAGACAGAGATGGATGGACAGACAGACAGACGAGCAGATAAGCACACACACACACACACACACACACACACACACACACACACACACACACACACACACACACACACACACACACACACACACACACACACACACACACACACACACACACACACACACACACACACACACACACACACACACACACACACACACACACACACACACACACACACACACACACACACACACACACACACACACACACACACACACACACACACACACACACACACACACACACACACACACACACACACACACACACACACACACACACACACACACACACACACACACACACACACACACACACACACACACACACACACACACACACACACACACACACACACACACACACACACACACACACACACACACACACACACACACACACACACACACACACACACACACACACACACACACACACACACACACACACACACACACACACACACACACACACACACACACACACACACACACACACACACACACACACACACACACACACACACACACACACACACACACACACACACACACACACACACACACACACACACACACACACACACACACACACACACACACACACACACACACACACACACACACACACACACACACACACACACACACACACACACACACACACACACACACACACACACACACACACACACACACACACACACACACACACACACACACACACACACACACACACACACACACACACACACACACACACACACACACACACACACACACACACACACACACACACACACACACACACACACACACACACACACACACACACACACACACACACACACACACACACACACACACACACACACACACACACACACACACACACACACACACACACACACACACACACACACACACACACACACACACACACACACACACACACACACACACACACACACACACACACACACACACACACACACACACACACACACACACACACACACACACACACACACACACACACACACACACACACACACACACACACACACACACACACACACACACACACACACACACACAACAGGACGGACAGATAAGCACACACACGCAGACAGACAGAAAAAGATGCTAGAAAAAGACAGACAGACAGACAGAGAGAAAAAGTATAAGGACAAGATAATAGTAGCAGGAGGACACGCAATAGTGATTCCTTTAGCACTGGAACACTTTGGGTGTTGGGGGTGGGAGGCTCACAAGTACCTCCATCAACTGTCTGAGAAATCGGTTGACGAATTTGGCAAGAAAAACGGAGGCCAGTTCAAGAATTATTGGAGGCGATGCTTATCAGTTGCTCTACAATCATGTAATGCTAAAGTTTTATCAAAGAAGATCAGCCGTCAAGTGAAGAACGTTGATAGACAGTCAGACACAAGTTGCTCTTTAATTATTTAGACAGGGACATCTATGTCCTTCATGTAGTTACTAGTATGCAGTTGCTTTAGGAACATTTCATAGACACAACTAATACCGGTTATTGCTATTGTATGGTAGTTCATGTTTGAAAATATATGTATTGACAGACAGATAGACAGACAGACAGACAAATAGATACAGATAGACACAGGCATTGTTGCGCACGCGCGAGCACACACACACACACACACAGTGCAAAATTCATAGGGCCTCAAAAAAGATCCAGTATTATCAACTAATCAGCCTACAAGGCATTCCCGTGTACAAAAACAAAAGCGAACCAAGACTGTGCATTGTCACGTGACACCTGTGCACACAACCTGCCAATAATATCACCTCATTAAGTACTAATGTGGTCTCTAACACTTGTAAAACAAAGCCAGTTGTGACACATAACGTCGATCACAAGCCACCAAGAGCAAGAAAAATGTCAAAAACATGTGAAACACATGATTTCTACCATAGTTGCGTAGATGCAACAACATAATAAACGAACAGGATATAGAGCAGACTTCCGGATCTCACAGCAACAGAAAAGTTAACACCTAGACACTACCAGCAAGACACTGAGGGACGGACTCAAAGTGCAAAATTACACTACGCAATATTGCCTCCCCTCGTCCCCCAAACACAAGCACCAGACAATCGTGTATTCTCATCTACCAGCAACTACTGAGTTCCTAGAAATGAAATATTACAGCCACATTCTAATTAGACGATACAGAGAAGTTGCCCCAATAGTTTGCACTTAGCTAACTATCAGAACCTCACTCTACACCTACAATCACTCACATCAAAGAGATTACAGCAAGATAATATTACCTCCTTCAATTCATCCGAACTTAGCTCCATCATGTTAGAGACTTTCCGTTGACATCGTTGATATGAATCTGAAGCAGACAGATATCCTTCGCAGCAACCTTCCAACAAATGGATGAGGACTCCCATAGACGGTGGCCTCGATACGACGGCCATTCTCTCAAATCCTACATCATAAATTCAGTACAATAACTCCGAGCAGAGACAAGAGTTTGTAATTGAGTAACCAGATGTTTGGGTCTGCTCAACGAGAGTTGGCTCCAGAAGGATATTGATGACACGTGATCTGTGAGAATAATCTGCTCATGACACAAAGTTTAATTAAGCGAGACACTCGAAACAAAATGAAATATCATTGCTACACACTTCCTCCTGTCATGACATGTTTGCAGTATGTGATGATATTCGATGTGATTTGCTGTAGAAGTGGACTGGCAATCTCCACGACAACATCACGAGCTACCACACTAGAGTCATGATTGACGTGGCCTTCCGTTGAGACAACAGTCTTGAGCTGAAATACAGTAAGTTGGAAAGGGTTTTTGAAGAAACACTGATGACATAATAAAACCGATATAAATCAATTGTAAAACTGGGTAGGTATTATAAATGAATCAATGAAGACAATAATTTTTACCACTGAGCAACTCCATACTAGAAGACAACAAACAGACATGCAAATAAACAAACAGACAGCATACTAACAGAGAGACAGGCACATAAATGGCCAAACTGACCAATACTAATCAAATACACAGACAAAAAAACAACAGAAAACAACTGGTGGTCAAAATACATTGTAGTAAAGGAAAAGGCACTGGCAAAAGTTCTATGACAGAAGCAGTGTAGATCAAAAGGAAACAGTTACTGTGTACAGTAGGATGTAAGTTATCCGAAAGCGTCAGTTAACCAAAAGTGTAGTGCCTCACACACCCTCTATAAGCACACGCTATACACACGCACAACAAGGTGAATGTAAATTAGTAACATTTTATGGTAAACTACTTTCTCATTATTACCTTACTGAGTGCACTCAAGTTTGGGTGTTCAGTATACATGGATTCGGTTTAAATGAGTATGCATGGGCAGCCTCGGAGACCCAGGGACATCTGTTTGAGCACCAGAAGAGTTAATGTCAGTTATCCAAAATATTCAGAGTTATGAACAGGGTGGGTCCCAAACAGTTCAGATAGCTGACATCCTACAGTACCTGTTTCCATTTGACCTATTCTGCAGGTCACTCCAACATAAAGATCACCAACCTACATTTTTTATAACCGACTTACCAGCTTGTCCCACGAGTCAGGAAGGCAGTAATGTACCAATAGTGATAACATCAACCTCTGCATTCGCGTCAAACTTCCGTAAAATTCGGCACTATTTGTACCAGCAGTTCCGAGACCCGCCGTCCAGTCTCCCAAACCAACACAAGATCGACAAACTAGACCAGTCACCAAGGCCACTTCCTCCAAGCCCGCAAGTGACAAAGCACGGCCATGCTCCTTCAAGATGCCAAATATGATTTCAGAGTGTGACGACACACATCCAAATGCCTTTAACACAAACAGAATTTATTAACAATGTCAACAAAATAAACATGGAAATCTTTTTGTTACCTGAAGGCATGCATCGCGATGTTGTTTACCAAGTGAGTTGAGTATTGACATGGCAAGGTTCAGAGCTGGAAAGAGAAGTTGACGATATCTTTCCATAACAGCAGGTGCAAATGAATCATGAAACATCCCAGAGTAGCCTTCATCAGACAATGAGTCACCATATGGGGTAAGACTGTTGGCATATGAGCCCTACAGAAAACAATATCTGTAAGAAATATGTAGTAGACATGGTGATGAGTGAAACCTACTGGTTCTGGCCTCATATCTAGGAATGCACACCCTGAGAGGCAAGTGAATACATCACTGTGTAGTAATGCTTGTGCACCGGCAGAGAATTGAGCTAAACGTGTCAGAAACGACTAAAGAAATATAAATCTGAGAAACTCATATCAGAAGATGAACCACAAGAGACACGAATGAGATTTGAACAAATGGTTGCAAACATATACAATCAACGCGTTAACTCAAATAAACAATTAGAGTACGCACATAACAGTCAAGCAAACGATGCAACTCCAAACATACACGAGAGATGAACAGACACATGGATGGACACACAGACAGGCAAACAAACAGACAGAAGACAGGCAAACATAAACAAAGACAGACACAAAGACAGACAAACAAATGGCACATACAAACAAGTAAACAAAAATCTTAATATCACAGTAGTAAATCTTAATATCACAGTAGTAAACCACCAGCCGACCAGCGAGACAGACAAGCAAACAGGCAAGCTGTACAAGACATGCAATGAATGACAAAAACTACCGACTGAAAGACTACAGCAAACCCATACTCCCAGCTTACCATCTTTGACTCATAGATATATAAAGACTTCAGAGGCTCTGGATTAGGTGCAAGCATTGCCTGCAGAGCTGAGTCTTCATGAACTAAAGAATTGATGCAATGCCTCAAATATCCTTTAGCCGTCATATAATTCAGCCATTTGTATTGCCAATCAAACACGACAATGCAATCGAGAACTGCAAAGGCAAGCATGCGAACAACGTCCGAGCCATCGCAAGCATCTCGACACACCACCTCCATTACACTTTCACCGTAGTGAGAGAGAACAGCCAAATTACCAGACTCAAGAGCATCGCGACCTTGAACTCCACCACCCATTCCAAACACAACTAATAAACCAAGAAAACTAACCCAAACAGTCGAGTATATTCATTATCCAATCATTTACATTCTGTCTGACTTGGGCTTTTCCCACTGCTAGTTGCCTGGAGATAATATAGAAGAGCCGAGTAGATGAAGCTTCTTGTTTGCTGTTGGCCACTGCTTGAACGCATCAGTTGCTCAATGAGACCTCTCAGAATGGAATGAAGGGTTCCAGCAGGAATTGCAGATATTTGGACTGTTGCTTTCAGTTGAGCCATGAGAGTCATGAGGACACCATGCAAAGGAGCAGTCAGCTGTGGTGATGCACCATCAGATGATATCTGAAAGAGAATAACTATAACGCAAAACTATCTGGTATGTGGCATGCACATCAAATTTAAAGTGCAAAAAAATTCCAGCAAAATGAAGCCAAAGCACACCATCAGTGAAGCAAGCAGTGATTAGAAAGTGTGATCTGGCCAGCTTTCCTAATATTCTCTTAACATCTGGAAAATGTCAGGGCAGTCCTCCATAGTGTGCTGAAGCAACTACACAATCATATAAAACTTCTACTAAGTTGCTGCAGCACACTCTGGAGCACTGATTT
This sequence comes from Corticium candelabrum, assembly GCF_963422355.1. Taxonomy (NCBI): domain Eukaryota; kingdom Metazoa; phylum Porifera; class Homoscleromorpha; order Homosclerophorida; family Plakinidae; genus Corticium; species Corticium candelabrum. The sequence goes on from NC_085095.1 coordinate 1,606,804, forward strand.
GTTGAGAGGAAGTAGTAAGCATGCATATACACATGTTTGCATCCCAACTGAAAGTAATTCTTTCATAAATTGTAAATCTTCTTTATACGACTGTAAATCTTCTTTATACGACTAAATTAAAGTTTAGATAATGGGTGTGCATCGCAATGAAGCAATGTTGTCTAGAATCGTGTACAAATGTGCAACGTGAAGATGCACTTGGTACAACTCATAACTGATCACAGCAATCTATACACATACAGTCGCGTGTCACTTATCCGACATTCACTTATCCGACACGTCCCAATATCCCACAGATCAAGCTTGCCACGTAGACGATGATATGACAGATATATGATATGACAGCTAACGCATCCTGCATATTATATAAATTTAAAATCAATCATGAAAAGTACAATTATTATCTCTAGGTCAAAAAGACATTTGATTCGTTTAAATTCACATCTACATGCAGTATACCTAATGGAAAAAATGCCGTATGATATGAACAATAGTTAAGTACGAAACAGCTTCAATTATCCAACATATTCACTTATCCAACAAGGGTCTGGTCCCAAGGGGGTCGCATAAGTGACACGCGACTGTACATGTCTTCAACATAACTGTTATCCCTCGGCAAGCGATTATAATGATGTCATGGTCTGGTTGGCTGTTTGAACCCTTCCATTTGTAAAGCAGCCTACAGGCCTGCATGTTTCTATGTATAGTCTGGAAATAAATTCAATTGCAAGTAATCCATGTACTTTGTATAACTTATACAAGATGAATTCTATAAGAGCAATTTAGCTATGGCGGAACATATCTACAAACATGAAACAACCCATTTAACACGTGTCTAAACAGCTAACAAGTACTAACTGCATCACAACATTCTACATTTCACAAATCTTAACCCTGTTCAATTCTTTTTGTTCAGTAATTAACTCAATCAAAATAACACAACTTGGTCTTGAATTAATAGCTCTGTACATAAAACAGTTTCCAATTGACCGGTTTCAAGTTCCCGTTACTTTTGGAAGTAATTACATTTGGCTATCAACATGCCCTCGCTCACATGCCTGGCATTGTTACTTGTAATCTGTTTGGTGCAATCTCTGAGTTCTTTGATGCCGGCCACATGTTGTGTTTATGGCTGCCGAAACTACTTTGTCAAGCAATACACATTACAGTATCATATTTGCTCCCACAAAGTGCCGTTCCACGAGCTCCACTATGCTGATATCCCAATGGGCCACCCCACGATACAGAAGCCACCCATGAAGCTCTCAAAGCCTTGCACTTTAATGGATTTGTGCCTAATTTGGCTCCAGGAATGTCAAGCATTGGGATCTACATATCTGCCCTTGGACACAGACACACAGACACACAACACACACACACACACACACACACACACACACACACACACACACACACACACACACATGCGCAAACATGCACACACGAACGCACAAACACACACACTACAGAGTCGTTCATAAGACAATGAAATCACAGCATGTATTAACTACATCTAACATGGTTACACTAAAACGTGGTACTCAGCATACCATTTCCACAACTCTGGAAACCGATTAATTCTAGACTTGTGAATCTTCAAATACTTTTAAGAGCCATCAAATCAGATAATTTGACCAAATGGACTGCTTTCCTTACAACTAAACATCTGTAGTTTCCCTTTAGTGACAAAGACAAAGTGACTGACTTTCAAGTGTGTTTATTGATCATCTTAACTATGTTCTTACAACAGACTACTTTCCCTTTGTAACAAATTAGTAAAAGACAAGTGAATGGCATTGCTTATGAGCAAACAAGCCATACTATACTAGATTACTACTAACCTTGAGTAAAAGCTCTTGAATGACCTCCAGTATGAAGCTGTGTCTGACATCGCCACCAAGAACGTCAATTGGACATGCAGTCAACATAACTTCTATTACTTGACGCCAACCATTTAAAAGTTGACGTTTACAGTTCACTGTCTGCACAACGTGATTCCTTTTCAAGACAATCTCAAGAATGCCGTGTATTTCCTGTAATAAGGAGCACAAATAAATGAGCAAGTTTAGAGAGCAAAGCTAAATCTGGGGTTTTAATCCAAATAACACATGTAGAGAAAACACATAGAAGATCATAGTTCTGCCACTGACTCAGGCATGTATACATGGACACATCAGTGCCTCTGCACAAGTGCACACACGCACATGCACACACGTGCACATGTACACACGCACGCACGCATGCACGCACACACACACACACATACACACACACACACACACACACACACACACACACACACACACACACACACACACACACACACAAACAAACACACAAACAGATCCACACGACTGTGGTTGCATTGTAGTATTGAAGACTTTAAAACTTCTTTTCACCTCAAGGATTCTACTTCTCTGTGCTACTGGTATTCCTTGTGAACTGTTGAGTTCATCCATAAGAACTCTATTGAGAGCACGTAGATCACAGACACTACTTTCTCCACTCCCACCAATCGCTGACGAAGATTCTAGAGAGGTCACTACATTCTCAATAACAGCTGTGTCAAAGAATTGCAGCTGAAATTTAGGTGGATACTCCTGGTTCAAGTCAATGATGTTAAGAAGACGTAGAAGTCGATTTTGACCCTGACCTGTCGTCCTCATATCTGACCGAAGGACAACATCCAAGCCAAACGGCTGATCAGAATCTGACAAAAATGGTGCGGTTTCCTCGCTCAGCAATGAGTTAATTAAACGTTGAGTATGAGAGTTCTGTCTGTTCATTGCTGTCAGCCGTAGTTCCAGTGCTACTGATTTCAAAAGCCAAGCCTGCTGGTTTACTGAATGCATGAGTTCTACATCTGATCCATTCTCATCTTCATCGTTATCATGACATCGTAGCAATGAAAATGGCAGACTCTCCAAGTGACGATAAAAGAAGTCGTGACTTGTTCGTAGATATCTCACAGTTGGCTGGCTTGTATTTGAATTATTGCAAAGAGAGTAAACGAGACCATAGCAAAGCTCGACTAAATGAGGCTTATGAGCACCAGATGCACTCGCCAGACGTTGTATAGTAATGTGTTCACTTAGAATGTCTAGCAGAACGTGTAAGCACGTACGAGGTGATCCGCGTACACCAGGATCCTGAAGGCTTGTTTTGGAGACAGAACCAGAAAGATCGAATCCAAGCAGAAAATGAGCAACATTGGGAGTGCGATGATTAAGAGAAATCTGCATGACTTGCACAATGTAAAGACGAATGGCACTGGATATCTGAGAAACAGCTATGTCGGACGTTTCATCATCTAGAGACAAAACGTTAAAGCAAAAAAAGAAAATGCAAAACAATGCACAACAGAGTAGTAGTTTGTTTGCCTTGAGATTCATCTGTCTGTGCAGACTGTTCTTCAGGATCACTGTTCTCTAAACGTGTCACAAATCCATGCAAGATGTCTGTAGCAACAGCCTGGTAAAAAGAGAGAAATAAGCAATCGTGAACTGCATCATGCATTCACTATAAATATCTGCATAGCAACAACGTTAGTACTTATGCCAAAAGCATTGGCAAGGTTTCATTTAATTAAGTAAATGACTAACTACATATTTCAGATGTCCATTCATGCTTGAATCACCAACCATCTATCCGTGTTCAGCAAACGACAAGCACGGAATGGTCACTACTCTTGCTCTACAACCTGTTTAACCAACTGCCACTCTAATCATAAATCAAATAACGTACTCGCTTGATTATTACCCCAGGGCTCAAGTAAGCCCCCAAACTCTACTTTGGCCAAGGCTCTAAGATTTTCACACCTCTTAGTCCTTTAATTAGTGCTAATTGGCCCTTTCCACAGTGACTGTTTGCTAGATTTGTGCCTGTACAAATGCTAACATTCTTATAACTTATAAAAGCCTGACGATCACGTGTTAACCTAAAGGCTTCGATGACTCAGGCACCACATAGAAGATTAGCCCTCTATATTTAGGTGTACTGATGGTGGTAGCTCTACTATAAGTTAGTAAATAAATAAATCACGTCCGCCAATCAACAACTTCAGGTGTCACATTGTTAGAAAGATCCTATCCCACACTTGACCTTTGACTCTGGCCAACCACTGGGGAGGGTTAATAAAATAATCAAGCAAGTACGGTAATTAGTGTTCCAGCTAAGCTGTTTAGGCAGGACACAGCACCATGCCTTGCTCTCAGTGAGCCATGCCCTAATGTGTGACACCATGCCTTCTTTCACTGGTCTGCAGCCTGATATCTCACACAAGAAATACCTTAAGTTGCTGCAAGCCATGCCCATCTGGACGAGTAGCCCACATGCCCGTGCAATGATGCCTACCTTTTTCAAATGCTTGCTGAAACACTAATAATTATAATCAAATTTAATCAAAGCAAACTAAAACCGATAAACTATTTCTAGTGCCAAAACAGCAAGCAAACTAACCTCTGAAGACGTCCACATCCTGACTATGTCCTTCTGTATTGCTGCAGAATGACACACAGAGCAAAGAATTTTCACTGCAGTTACACAAAGAGCTGCACTCAAGCCGTGATCACACACAAGTCTACACACAAAACAACTGTCTACTTCATCACCAGTCATCTAGCGGTTTTCATACCTTGCTATGTTCACAAAGTGATCAGGTCTTCCTGTTCGAGGATTAATTGCTAGAAGTAGCTGCTCCATTGGAGTAGCGAGTAAAGAACTGTTTTGAGCCCGCAGATGCTCGAAAAATGTTGACTGCTTGACAAGCATCATATCAATCATTCTGAGTGCAAGCAAAACAGAACGCTCAAAGGCATTCTGACCACCTAGCAACAACAAACAAATTTAAAACCTCAACGTGAACATAAAACAAGAATGTGAATGCATATAATGTAAACAGCTAGATGTATGACTGTGGTATACAAGTTGGTTAATTTTCTGTTCTTAGTATGTCATATCAGTGGATCACACCATAGAACACTAACAAAATGAAGTAAGAAACCAAGCACTTAAGAAAACTTCACAACATTGCTAAGATTAGTGGTGCATTGGCTGTCGTCACTGCCTTATAGTGTTCACCGCAATTGGCGTGTAGTGTGTCATCTCGACATGAACTTCTGAGCACCTGTTCCCACATAATCCACCATAGAGGCAATTCCCTTTTGCTGCTACTGCTTTGGCATTGTAGACATATCAAACAAGGTGATGGACACAACAACCAAAGTTACAGCATCGATTAGCTGCTCGTCTGTGCCATCAGAGGGTAGAAATTACCACTCACATGATCGAATCAAACAGCTCACATGTCTTATGCCGCTCAGCTACTTCTGCCACTCGCTGCTGGAATAGGACTTGATTCCAACGATGTGACATAGAGCATAGGCACAACATGGCAAACAGTGATTACAACATTGCTGTTGAGCTCGGTGGGGTGATATGTGCCGTGCTGCTGACCTTAGCGGCAATATCGTGAACTAGCCTTTAGTCAATTCAGTAGTCTTTGTGGACTACTACATGCCCAACAGTCTGTGTTTAAGTGCACCTGTTCTGTGGTAGACGTATGAAAAGTGACTGAGAGATGTAAATGGATACTTCAACCTCCCATTCTCACAGTGAAATTCAGTACATACTAAATGTGCATTGCACAGTTTGCTTGTTACATCATTACGCCTTACACATGTATTACATGTTCAAATATAAAGTTCACTTTCCTTAAATTTGATCCTTTTGGTAATCTTACAAGGTTTTTGGTCCTAGCAGTCAGTGTGCGTACGTGCATGCATGCGTGCGTGTGTGTGTGTGTGTGTGTGTGTGTGTGTGTGTGTGTGTGTGTGTGTGTGTGGGTGGGTGGGTGTGTGTGTTGTGTGCACAGGTGCATGCGTGTCTTCTATCCCTATTTGCATCAATCAAACTTAGCTTACTTGGTGACATCTTGACAGGTTCAATGGCATACTGAGCAGCAGTATCAATAACCAACAGAATCTGTGCAGACACAATCATCACGTACACAAAATCAAATTTTGAAAAGCTCAAACAAAAACTCAAAAAGGCATTTTTTATACAATTTAAAAATGACATCTTGTACATTCGTTAGGAAACCTTTTGAAACATACAAGACTTTCATCTACAAACCACAGAACCCTAATATAAACAAAATAATATCTTGTCACAAAAACAGCCGGACACAAATGGTTAACAGTTGCAACCAAACACTAAACCATTTTGTGGGCTTTCCAAACAGTAAATGTTTCAAAAACAAAGGCGTTCAAGTTTCCTGTCACAACATCTTTGAGCAACATTATTCAAAAAATCTCATTCATAACAAGACTAAGCACCAATAAGGATACCTAAAATCTCATCTGAACCCAACAAAGTAATTAAAGTCACATATCGTACATCACGAGTAGATAATGAAATGTTACAAACACCCTTAGAAAACGAATGTCAGCTAATATATCTAAACA
>NC_085095.1:1618267-1670767 GCF_963422355.1 Corticium candelabrum
ATGCAGCAGCAGACATACGCTCATTGACCCAAACTCTCGCTATGTACCCTCTAATCCCACAAAGAGAGAGAGAGAGTATGCAACAAACAGTAGCAATAAAACACTCGTTCACCACTGTTGGTCACTGTAAGAATGCGATAAAAGTTTTCCCAATAACAAAGCATAATAATGTAATGCCAACTAGCAAATATCAGATGTGACCAAACACACACACACACACACACACACACACACACACACACACACACACACACACACACACACACACACACACACACACACGCGCGTGCACACACACATACAATAATGCAATTAACACTAACTTGTCATATTTTGTCGTCTTCCCGCTACATTGATAACCAGAGACCAGGCCAACATCACAACGGCTGCCATCTCTTTACACCTGAATGATCCATTTCCCAACAACTGTTCATGAAACTCTTCAATCCAGGTATTATCACAGAACATTGGACGTGAGTCATAAAACGTTTCCATGTCGTTAGCATCCACATCACTCAGGGGCTCCACGTTCAACGAGTACAAAATTGTCATCAAGAGACTCAGATAAACAGGATCTACGGTCCCATCTTTGATCAACAATTCATTACGAGTCAATCCTTTCAAGACCTTAAGTATTGCAAACACGTCCGCTTTTGGCAGTGGATTTTGACATGTCCAACAAAACAGACAGTCAGCCAATGCATGCCTCTGTTCGGTGATTACAGTAATAAGTTGTTGTCTGTGCTTCGAACCACCAACTCCTCGACCTTCTTCAAGAGCATTCAGTTCTGTTTCAACACAGACAGACATGAGAAGAGAAAGAATTTTTTCTGTTAGTCCTGACTGAAGGAGATCATCTGTGAAGTCTGTGATGAGTCGATTCATTTCATCGGTAAGTCCCAGTGTCCAAGATGCTCCCTCTCTTGCTTGAATAAGAGAGCGAAGGGAGTAGACTAAGCACTTCCTTTCCTCGTGATACAACAAAACTGCAACTAGACCACGAGACAGGCCAGGATGTCGTGGCTGCCATTCCTCACCCTGGAGAAGAAGTTCAACAGCTGAGAGCTCGTTGAGTTTCACCAAATCGCTAAGCAGCAATGCCTCTTCGACAAACGCAGCTGGCAGTCTGCGACGATGAGCTTCTCCTGGAAGCTGCAGACCTTCACTGACTGACTTCTTGACTTGCTCCCAATGAGTGGAATTCTTTGGCTGACAAAACAACACATTAATGGAATCCAGTGTTACTGGTGTCACTTAAAATCATAAAATATTCTTATTAGTAACTGTAGCTGTTTTCACCCATGCTTCCATAGCTATGAACCTTCTGAATAAGCAATCAACTTGTCGCAATAAAATCTAATTTTTTAGATGCCATTTTGCTTTCAATCGCGCTACTTGAAAAATCTATATAAAATTGTATGGAGCAACTGTCATTAATTTTCAAATGACTACTAATTCCATAACATAGCACACTTAACTTGTCTGCATCATCAAATGGCAAGATGCAATGCAAAACATACAGACATAACAGACTTATAGCCAGGCATCCTAAGGCAGCCCGCTACACCTTCAGCCTGGGCGGCTACTCCTTCAGCTAAGGCTACTAAGTCTTCAGCCTCGGCTAAGCCTTGACAGTGGCCACTATGCCATCCATCTGTGCCATCCATCTGTGCCATCCATCTATGCCACTATGTTTCTATAGGGATGAAGTGCCTACATGTAAACGTGGATCACTTCGTCAAGTATGACCAATGTCAAGAACCATAAAAGTTTAGCATTATAGCATGCACGGCACAAGCTGTTGTGTGCATTTTGATGAACAAGTCGACACCTTCTTACCTCACAGAATGCAGTGAGATAACAAGAGCAACAAAACATCAAAGACTTGCCTTCAGACGAAGCAGATGGAGGAGGAGCAGCTGGCTACGGATGACTACATAATTGCTGGTCTTGGTAGTTCTACTTTCCTCTTAATCAGAGTTACAGGAGCAAAATATAACATTACAAGTTTTGCCAACCACAACCGAGATGCAAGGAAGGGAAAGTAATTAGGAAAACACATCCCAAACTGCAGAAAGGCCACACAACCAAACTTGGCCTCCCTGTTACGCTTTGCCATAAACCTGGCTAGAACACTGCATAATAACTATTTTGCTATCACGTATGGAACCAGAAATATCAATTGTCCAGTTTCCAATTGTTAAAGCGGTCCACTGGGTGCCACATTTTGGTAGTAGAGTAACCATATATGAAATACTCAACGTGGTTATGATTTCATTGCTTTAGAAACAACTCTGTAATGCTAGAATTTGCATTGTCTGCGGTTTTTGGAACCAAATTGCCCACCAGTCAATTGAAGTGCAAGGCTCGAGAGCTTCACAGGTAGTTTCGTTGTTGCAGGGTGGGCCATTTGAATGTCAGCATAACGGTAAGCAAGATATGATACTTTAGTGCTTGACAAAATGGTTTAGACAGCCACAAACGCAACAAGTGGCCAGTATCACAGAACTCGAAAAACACACAAAACAAATTCAGACAAATTGCCGGGCACGAGACCAAGGACGTGTACGTGTTCAGATCAAAATATGGTTACCCCAAAGTACACGGAACTGGAAACAAATCAATTGAACAGCAATACACTATTAATAAAGAAATAATAAATATATAATAAATATATAATAAATATATAAATATATAAATATATAATAAATATATAATAAATATATAATAAATATATAATAAATATATAATAAATATATAATAAATATATAATAAATATATAATAAATATACAATAAATATATAATAAATATACAATAAATATATAATAAATATATAATAAATATATAATAAATATATAATAAATATACAATAAATATATAATAAATATATAATAAATATATAATAAATATATAATAAATATATAATACATATATAATAAATATATAATAAATATATAATAGATATATAATAAATATATAATAAATATATAATAAATATATAAATATATAATAAATATATAATAAATATATAATAGATATATAATAAATATATAATAAATATATAATAAATATATAAATATATAATAAATATATAAATATATAATAAATATATAATAAATATATAATACATATATAATAAATATATAATAAATATACAATAAATATACAATAAATATATAATAAATATATAATAAATATATAATAAATATATAATAAATATATAATAAATATATAATAAATATATAATAAATATATAATAAATATATAATAAATATATAATAAATATACAATAAATATACAATAAATATATAATAAATATATAATAAATATATAATAAATATATAATAGATATATAATAAATATATAATAAATATATAATAAATATATAAATATATAATAAATATATAATAAATATATAATAGATATATAATAAATATATAATAAATATATAATAAATATATAAATATATAATAAATATATAAATATATAATAAATATATAATAAATATATAATACATATATAATAAATATATAATAAATATACAATAAATATACAATAAATATATAATAAATATATAATAAATATATAATAAATATATAATAAATATATAATAAATATATAATAAATATATAATAAATATATAATAAATATATAATAAATATACAATAAATATACAATAAATATATAATAAATATATAATAAATATATAATAAATATATAATAAATATATAATAAATATACAATAAATATATAATAAATATATAATAAATATATAATAAATATATAATAGATATATAATAAATATATAATAAATATATAATAGATATATAATAAATATATAATAAATATATAATAAATATATAAATATATAATAAATATATAATAAATATATAATAGATATATAATAAATATATAATAAATATATAATAAATATATAAATATATAATAAATATATAAATATATAATAAATATATAATAAATATATAATACATATATAATAAATATATAATAAATATACAATAAATATACAATAAATATATAATAAATATATAATAAATATATAATAAATATATAATAAATATATAATAAATATATAATAAATATATAATAAATATATAATAAATATACAATAAATATACAATAAATATACAATAAATATATAATAAATATATAATACATATATAATAAATATATAATAAATATATAATAAATATATAATAAATATATAATAAATATATAATACATATATAATAAATATATAATAAATATAATAAATATATAATAAATATATAATAAATATATAATAAATATATAATAAATATATAATAAATATATAATAAATATATAATAAATATATAATAAATATATAATAAATATATAATAAATATATAATAAATATACAATAAATATACAATAAATATATAATAAATATATAATACATATATAATAAATATATAATAAATATATAATAAATATATAATAAATATATAATAAATATATAATACATATATAATAAATATATAATAAATATATAATACATATATAATAAATATATAATAAATATATAATAAATATATAATAAATATATAATACATATATAATAAATATATAATAAATATATAATACATATATAATAAATATATAATAAATATATAATAAATATATAATACATATATAATAAATATATAATAGATATATAATAAATATATAATAAATATATAATAAATATATAATACATATATAATAAATATATAATAAATATATAATAAATATACAATAAATATATAATAAATATATAATAAATATATAATAAATATATAATAAATATATAATAAATATATAAATATATAATAAATATATAATACATATATAATAAATATATAATAAATATATAATAGATATATAATAAATATATAATAAATATATAATAAATATATAAATATATAATAAATATATAAATATATAATAAATATATAATAAATATATAATACATATATAATAAATATATAATAAATATACAATAAATATACAATAAATATATAATAAATATATAATAAATATATAATAAATATATAATAAATATATAATAAATATATAATAAATATATAATAAATATATAATAAATATATAATAAATATATAATAAATATACAATAAATATACAATAAATATATAATAAATATATAATAAATATATAATAAATATATAATAAATATATAATAAATATACAATAAATATATAATAAATATATAATAAATATATAATAAATATATAATAGATATATAATAAATATATAATAAATATATAATAAATATATAAATATATAATAAATATATAATAAATATATAATAGATATATAATAAATATATAATAAATATATAATAAATATATAAATATATAATAAATATATAAATATATAATAAATATATAATAAATATATAATACATATATAATAAATATATAATAAATATACAATAAATATACAATAAATATATAATAAATATATAATAAATATATAATAAATATATAATAAATATATAATAAATATATAATAAATATATAATAAATATACAATAAATATACAATAAATATACAATAAATATATAATAAATATATAATACATATATAATAAATATATAATAAATATATAATAAATATATAATAAATATATAATAAATATATAATACATATATAATAAATATATAATAAATATAATAAATATATAATAAATATATAATAAATATATAATAAATATATAATAAATATATAATAAATATATAATAAATATATAATAAATATATAATAAATATATAATAAATATATAATAAATATATAATAAATATACAATAAATATACAATAAATATATAATAAATATATAATACATATATAATAAATATATAATAAATATATAATAAATATATAATAAATATATAATAAATATATAATAAATATATAATACATATATAATAAATATATAATAAATATATAATACATATATAATAAATATATAATAAATATATAATAAATATATAATAAATATATAATACATATATAATAAATATATAATAAATATATAATACATATATAATAAATATATAATAAATATATAATAAATATATAATAAATATATAATACATATATAATAAATATATAATAGATATATAATAAATATATAATAAATATATAATAAATATATAATACATATATAATAAATATATAATAAATATATAATAAATATACAATAAATATATAATAAATATATAATAAATATATAATAAATATATAATAAATATATAATAGATATATAATAATATATAAACATCAACGCACTATTAATTAACTAATAATTAATAAACAACAACAAAAATTTCGATTGCCCCGCTGCGGTCGTTAAATATCACAGCAGAATATTTTTATACAAAATTAAAATTGATATAAATTATAAAATTTGTGGTGAAATTGCAAACCTACCGGATTTACCAACAAAGCTGTGAAGTCTGGTCGGTGTCTTCTCAGAGCTATTTCTAAGTCGTAGAAGAGGTCTTCCTGCTTGTTACCAACGACGGAGCCGATAAGGTAAAAGAGCTCTTCGAAAGGACCTTCAGAGAAAGAAAAAATAGAAAACTTTGTCAGACAGGTCATTCCTCGTAAGAGGCTCTACATTCCAAAAATCTTGGATGTATTGCGAAAAAGTGTATAAAACCTACCTGATGTAAGCGTGGGCATTTTGATATTGATATGAAGCAAAACACGAGTTCTCAACGCTCGCGCATTCTAACACAGAATTGATTTCAACGTGTTGCACGTGACTTTATTAATTAAGTGCAGCACGTGGATTGGCTACTTGGAAATCCGGGTGCTAGCGCGCGAAATTCATTCAACCCTACTTCCCCGCGTGATTTCATTGCTTCACGCACTGACCGCTCTGAGGCGATCCGGTCCCTCGTAACCACACAGATCACCATCTTTCAGCTCTGACGATAAAAACCCAACTAGTCAGTTGTCACTGGATGGAGCTGGCCAGATCGACCGACGAAAAGTCACCAATTCACTTGACAAGATCCAAGAAAAGAACTTACGTTGGTAGAGATGAGTGTGATCGTGTCGATCTAGACTTTCGAGTGGACGACCGTCGACGTCGTACACCATTTGGCGACGCTTCTCATTCAAACTTGAACGTGGTGACGTCTAGCAGCCCAGCAAAGCGCCAAAAAATACCCGTGAAGTGGATAGCGCAAAGAGACGACGACGAAGAAAATTTTAGTATAGGTCTACATGCTGCTGGACTGCTCGCAGACGCGCAGGAGCAAGGTCAGTCTAGTCACGTGACTCCGACAAAATCGCGCAAACCGCCTGAAGAAGAGGATCCGCTTACGCCGACGACTAATCTGAAGGTGCTGCTGTCGGCGATCAGTCCGGCACTTCGTGATCGTGAAGCAAAGAGAAGAAAAGAGCTTGTGTTTGATGATCAAGTGGAGAAGGAAAGAGGATTTGATGATGAGAACAAGAAGGCAGTGGAGATGACGGAAAGAATTAAACGACCAGAGTATAGTCGTAAGGATAAATCTCTGGCCAGATTGTGTTCAAGGTGGATAATGTTACAGCAAATTGGGCGGGTAATTGGTTAATACGGGGTTTCCCCCTTTATAGGTTCTTGGATATCTTCGACAAGGAGGAGAACGTCGGGAAGAAGATTCTTCTGGATTCGGCAGCTAAACAATTAGGTATGTAGTAATGAGATTATGATGAAGGCAGAGAGACATGTAAACAATGTTTACACACAGTTGACACACACACACACACACACACACACACACACACACAACACACACACACACACACACACACACACACAACACACACACACACACACACATAACACATACACAACACAATACACACATACCACACACACACACACACACACACACACATACTGAACTTTCTGTCATTCTCTCTTGTGCATAAATACCACCGCCTTAGCTTGCAAGACCAAAGGGGAAAATAGCAGTCACACCCTGGTTACTAGAACACATGGAATGTAAGGACCAAGTCAGCTCCTAGCAATGTTAATGAACACGTTACGAGGAGGTGGCTGACAAATGTACCCCACACACCACACACACACACACACACACACACACACACACACACACATGGTGACATTACACATGTTGTATTGTAGGTGTGGAGAGAAGGCGTGTTTACGATATCATCAATGTACTTGAGAGTCTAGAAATAGCCAAGCGAGAGGCAAAGAATCAATATCTATGGAAAGGACGTTCCCAGTTACCAGCAACAGTGACTAAGCTAAAAGTATTGAAATTAATTTAATTAATCATTTTAGTCAGTAATTATTCTTATCACTTCATATACAGGCTCATGCTCTTCAAAAGGGACTTATGCCTAAAATAGATTTGCAACGAAGTGAGGAGGTGTCAGTTGAGAAAATACGAGCAAACATTCACAGAGTAAGACATCAAGAGGTTCCATGTCTTCATGGCAGTTTCCAATATTACTATACATTAATATTAATAAGTATCTAAAATAAACGTTACAAATTAATATTAGAACTAAATACTAAAAGTTAATATTAATAAGTATATCAAGTAAACGTTAAATATTAATATTAAAACTAATCATTAAAAATTAATATTAAAATAAATATTAAAATAAATATTAAATAATTATTAAAATAAACATTAAAAACAAACTAAAATAAATAGTAAAAATTAAAATTTTAAACAAATTGTATTTAATTTTAATTTTTATAGTTGTTTTAAATTTTATTTTTAGTATTTACTTTAATTTTTGTAATAAATGCTATTAAAATACAAAACTACTGTCTGTTCCCCATAAGTGTGAACTTTGAAAATCATCAATATCTCTGCTGTTTTTTGGACTTTCATGATGATCTCAGTATCATTAGAAACCGCTAGGTCTGGCATTTCTGTTTATCAAATTATCTAAGCCCTTCCTACAAACGAAACGGAAAAATAATACTTTTGCATATCAAAGACAAACGGGTGGAGCAATGGTTATTATCCAATTATCTTGTAAGACCAACGGATCAGCAACTGGAACCATTTAAGATAATTAGTGTAGCATGGTGCAACTGGAGCAGCTGTTAGTGCTCCAATGAGCACACCTGGTGTGACCTCTACTTCATTACTCACTTACGAGTTCACACTTACAAGGAATAGACAGTAGATGCGTGCATGTGTGTGTGTGTGTGTGTGTGTGTGTGTGTGTGTGTGTGTGTGTGTGTGTGTGTGTGTGTGTGTGTGTGTAACTAACTTTATAAAATAAATTTTAAATATTTAAAACTAAATAAATATTATTTCATTGTTAAGTTTCTGTCTAATAGAATTAAATTATATTGCCTGTTTATACAGTTGCCGGACAGAAGATCGGGTAATGTAGCCACAGGGTCTGATTCAGAGGCTGAGGAATCGGGCAAGGAGTCTAATATAAAGGAGACTCGTAAACGTCGTGATACAGCCATTAATTAATTTATTAGACATTAAATTAACTAAAAAAATTTTCTTTAGTTTTGAATTTGTTTGAGCGTCGTGATCGATCACTTGGCTGTCTTACTCAACGGTTTCTCATGTTGTTCTTTGTGTCTGATGTGAGTCATTTTGTGTGGTGCACTGTACTTATTCGTGTGACTATATTTTTCGTTCTGTTACCAAGACAAGAATCGTAGGACTTGACGTGGCTGCACTCATTCTGATCGGAAATATGAGTCCAGAGTCTGCTACATGGAAAAGTAAGCATCAATATTATTATTAGTGTTAATTTATTATATTATTTTTACGGACGTAACGACTTGATTGATGTAGCTACTAACTACAGTACCAGCAACAATATTGTATTGTACAACTACTAACTACAGTACAATACCAGCAACACACTGCTACGTGTACAACAACTACACTGTACTACACTCATGCACATCATTACATTTCCAAACAGGAATATCTTGATGGATTTATTTCATTTTCAAGCAGTCCTGTTAGTCCTGCTATTGCTGCTTGTTGTGTTAGTGAGTTTTGGGACGTTGCTTA
The DNA here is from genome assembly GCF_963422355.1 of Corticium candelabrum. Taxonomy (NCBI): domain Eukaryota; kingdom Metazoa; phylum Porifera; class Homoscleromorpha; order Homosclerophorida; family Plakinidae; genus Corticium; species Corticium candelabrum. Next base: position 1,628,339 of record NC_085095.1, read on the forward strand.
CATAGTGACTAGTCCAATGAGTTAAATGGACTTTATTCTTGTGCGCTTGGTAGCATGACCATAAATCAATAAAACCAAGTATTGATGGATATTTGAACTACAAACGTTAGTAAGCAACTAAATAAGTAAATAAATTCTTTGCAATTTATGAAATTAAATACATTAAGCCGCACCGAAAAATTGTCTGATGGGGTAACCCGCCCGCCCGTGTTTGGAGCTCAAGTGCCTCTGAGTTTTTTATTTAAATGTTTTCTGTTGGCTTGAGCATACCCGTTCGAAGGGGGCAAGTGTTTTGAGAGATGGCGAGATTCTTTGTGTGTCTGGCGACTGTAGTCTTGCAGGAAGTTGGATTCAGTGATCAAGTGGATGATGTACTCAGCGTGCCGTGTTTGGACGTCCGCTGTTTTTGCACATGCACATGCTGAGAAATAAGATGTCTACTGTTGCTCTGTTCATATCCGTGTCCGAGGGGCACGCGATTTCAGAGATGGCAAAGATTCTTTCTGTGCGTCTGGCAACTAGTCTTTGTGAGGTGTTGCAGGAAGTTGGATTTGATGATCGAGTGGACGATGTACTCATGTACTCATGCAGCGTGCAAACTGCGATGACAGACACTTTCTCCAAAGATGATGATTGATAATAATTAAAAAAATAAAAATAAAAACGCCGCCCCGCCTGCCTGCCCGTCTTTTTCCTCTGCATGTTACCCCAATCAGACAATTTTTTCATTGCAGCCTTACGAACATTTATTTGTTTATTTACAGTACGTGTCAAATAGATAGCACATGAACTCACTGTCTTTTCAAAATGAGTTAGTGAATGAGCTCGAGATACGCTTCGCTCTACACAGAGTCTACCAATTTGAGCTGACAATGTGGCTTTGATCTTGTCCCTCAAACACAGAATTGCCAATCTTATTGGAGCAAAACTAAAGCTTGGTTCACAATATTGATGCCAAAGTCAATGTTGACGTCAACAATAGAAATGAATTTTATTGCAGCATCAGCGTCAACATCAAATGATGCCACCGACGTCGAGGCGGTGTCTTTCAAGTTAGCTGAGCGTCAGCGTCATATTGTGAACCAGGCATTAGTATGCATCTAATCATAGACACTGTGTGTGATAAGACGTATTTTGATTGTTTGAAATAATGTTAGCTATACACACACACACACACACACACACACACACACACACACACACACACACACACACACACACACACACACACATATATATATATATATATATATATATATATATAATTCAATATTGTATTCTTTCAAAGCGCATCCTTACAGGACAATGCCAGTCTCTCTAGAATCAGTCTAGAATTAAGCAACCATAAAGCTACTGCCAGTTGTTCATGCAAACTAGTAATTGTTCAACTAAAAGTTTGTCCATTGTGAACTGATTCCTTGCGTTCTATCCTTTTCAATGTGCGTAAACTGTTTGGCGTCCACAGACCAAGAGACTCAACAACAAGTGGTTCAAATATGCTTCCTGTTGCTGGTACCATCGTTTGATGCCGTAAGACTTTCTCATCTTTCCCAGCTTCTGCTGCTGCACCTGCATAACATGCTGTTTGCACTAATATATATAACCAACATATATGATAAAGGCAGCTTGTCAAGCAGTGGTTGCGGCAAAAGCTGGAGAAAGAGAGAAAGTCAGCTCATATAAAGACATTGTTAGTTAGAATGGAGGTGTGTTTTATCCACTAGTTGTTGAAAGTCTGGGCTTGTGGTTGCCGTCTAGTCTCCAGATTTTAAAATCAATCTGCAGAAGAACAACATTCCACAGTCACCTCACAATGAGCCAGGCCCCGTCCTATTTCCACCAACGGCTTTCTATTAACCTCTGGTTGTATAATGCAAAGATAATTCTAGAGAGATTGTCTGTAGATTGCTCTGATGACGTTCTAGACTTTTTGTAGAGTGGGGGGTTTGGGTTGGTTTTGGGTTAGTTTTTAAAAATATAGAAACATATATATATATATATATATATATATATATATATATATATATATATATATATATATTACCCACTAACAGTGGGCAAACAAATCACACATACTCCCACATAACATTGTCAACATTACAGATGGCTAGTCTTTACGAAATCAGTTTAGCATTATACCACCAAAGACTAAAAGAAATTTGTTGCAGTAAATGCTGGATAGCTTTAGAGACCGTTGTCCCTGTAGTGTGTGTGTGTGTGTGTGTGTGTGTGTGTGTGTGTGTGTGTGTGTGTGTGTGTGTATGCTTGAAAAATGTAGTATCTTCTTTGCCCATTATAGGGTTGCTGCAATCCAAAATTTTGTGTATTTTCAGACCCTAGTCTCGCATGCTTAGTGTATATAGGATCGAAGAACCCGGAATGTGGGTAGCTGATAGCAACTGATGATGTCTGTCATGACATCCTGTGATCCAACACATTTACACCAAGTTAGCAAGTGCACTTTTGTTATTGATTGCGGTCTGTCAATGACTTTCATTAATCTCACCAATGTTGTGGAATGTATCGTGTCTTTGTCTTGGATACACATCTGTAGCACTAAATTACTGTTAAACACTCAAATTGTGATGATGTCTAGCTAAGGTGCGTCGTCTCTACGACATCGCCAACATCTTATCAAGTCTGGACTTGATCAAGAAGGTTCGGCTACCTCTTCGCTACGGCATGAAACCTGCATACCAATGGGTCGGAACACAATTGGACACGGCAGCTCAGCAGTACGGTGAGAGGCAAGATGTAGAACATCACAACTCTATAATTTAACATTGTATGTATACTATAGTTGCTGCTGAGCGACTTCCCACCACCAGTAAGACGCCTGCAAGGAAACGGTCGTACAGCAAGAAACACACTCTTCTAGACGGATTCGAAGCAATACCTCGTAAGTGGATATTCCAGTATATTGATACAGTATCAGGGTTATAGCTAGAACTGTTTACTGTTGAATGCTGCCCAACTGTCATGTTTTGTACGCTCAGTGTTGACAGACAAAACACGCAGTGCATGGGTGTATTCGTTTGGGACTATCATTTTCTGGAAAATAGAGTGGAAAGAGACAGGGTACGCTTACCAATCGAAGACAACCTTTCCCGAAATGAGACAGAGTGGTGATGAAGCAGTAACAGAGCTGTATGTGCATGCGTAGGATCCTTTCAAATACATAAAGCAGTAAATTTATTGACTAGAGAACACAAACAATGACAATACGCATTCTAGCTGCAATTGACTTCCATATCTTCTTTTTGAAAGGATTTCTAATTTTTTTGGCAAATTTGCCATCTATGAGAATCAGTGCCTTTGTGTCAGAATCACCCCAGGTATACGTGTTCTTTGTCATAGCTGTTTCTTCTACTTTTTCACCTGTTAGAATGTCTACTAACTCTTCAGGAGTTTTAATTTCTGCTGAACGTGAGACATCAGCTGCCATTCTTTGAAACTTCACCGCCAGCAATCCAGAATATGCGTACTTGCCTGGAAATGCTAGGGTAAGCAAGCGTGTTAATTTGAAGGTCAAAGCAAGGAGAGACGCAAGTTTTACGTGTCTATGTGCTTTTCTATCCTTACTGAAACAGAAAAGTTACCAATCAAAGAGCGTAGATACCTTTCCAGTCTATCTCTTTCCGGAAGATTTGGGAAACTGTTTATTTTATCCAGAAAAGGAAATGTACCCAATCGAACACGCTAGCGGGTCTTTCCACTATCTGTTGCTACGAAGTTCCCAAATGAATACGCTCGTGACTGACAATCATGAATGCTGTAGGTTTTACCTGATTCTTGTGAAATTAGAGCTATTTGGAAATTGAGGTCATCTAAATTGTAAACAAGAATGTTTTGTGTATATTTTTTCAGTACCTGTGCTTTAGACTCAGAAATCTCTACAAATGCCAAAGGCACATGCCCCAAACAATACTGTGGTTGATGACAGTTGGACTGCAACCCTAACTATAAGTAACGGGAGAAAAGCGAATGTTGTTCATAGTTAGCATGCTTGTACCACTTCTGCATCTCGTATACATCCATTTGTCAAGTTGAACTTCTTCTGTCGTTTCAACTGTTACTGCGCATGCACAGCATGTGCACTTATGAGCAGGTGAGCGTCTCTTAATTGAAATGAGCCTCGGACTGCGCAGTTATTAGAAGGTGGGAGATTATTGGGAGGATGCGTTTGTACTAGAAGAAAACAGTAGCCACTAGTTCGTTGAAGTGTGAGGCTTTTGAGCTTCACGGATGGCTTCTTTGTCACAGGGTGGCCCATTAGAGTGTCAGCATAGCAGAACTCATGGAACAGTACATTGTGGGAGCAAAACAGTATACCTGAGTGATTGCTTGACAAAATTTCGAAATTTCGTCAGCCACGAACTCAACAAGTGATCGGCATCAAAGAACTCGAAGAATGCTCCAAATAGGTTTGGAAAATTGCCGAGCATGTGAGCAAGGGTGTGTTGACACAGTACTATCTTGAATACTATCTGGCCTTTTGATAATCTGGACAAACTTTTGTCTGCCCATAAAGCACGTTCCTTTTACACATGTCCAGTATAATATCATTTCTGTTATTGAAACCATTAGCTATCAACCTGTTTCTAAGAGAAAGAGTGTTGCTGACAGTTGCACAATAGAAAGAAGTCCATAAACGACTTATTCTGTGAACTTGTTGATACAAAATTAATTCTTGTTGATCGTCACCATCCGTTCTAATTTTTGGGCCTGCCCCACGAATTTATTACTTTCTATTTCTGGGTTTGAAATTTAATAGTATGTACTGTATGCATACTGTTCACTGTGCGAACGTGTGTGGCAGGTCCTTACTACACAAGTAGTGACACTTGGATACAGAATTTGTTGACACCACAATACCACTGATGCAACTAAGAGTGCAGACCATTACTCGTTTATTGTTCACGTTTCATGTCCTCCATTCAGATCATGGTCCTTTGTTGCAGTGTAGCAAGTTTGATGGCGTAAACCAACCATAGCAGACATACTCACATCAATAAAAATTAAAATATAGAAATAGAAGTCCTCCGTCTATCCCAATTTATTTAAGAATTCTGATGATCAACAAGTAATTATTGATTTTGCATGGCCTAATTACCAATATTGCTAGGCATTTGTCAGGTAACTGACTGTCAATGTCTGATGGAGCCTGAGGTCGTCACCACATCATTTCAATTGGACATTTTGATTATTCGGACAATTTGGCTTCCGCCAAAAACATCTTGTAATTGAGGTTGTACTGTAACCAAATGTGGTTACTAACCAAAGTACCTGGAACTGTAAACCGGTCAAGGTCAGAGTTACAATGTGACCGTTGATCCCATTCTACCCACCCACTCGACTTTAGTGACTAAAATGATTCGTTTTACATGATCTTGTTGATCAATTTTCGTTACTCTGCTTTGTACTGTTAATAGCTGAACTATTGTTTAAGGTCAGAAGGCTAGTGAAATTGGATCTAGAGTAGTCTGACTGTTTGTAGCAACGTAGTTGCTGCATAGTTGCATCCACTGTATGTCTACGTTAGGAGAGATTGTGGACGAGACAACAAGATAACATCTATCGTCGAATTTCAGTCTCACTATTAAACTGGCCTACTTTGCATTGTTACTCAAATATAGTCTGACAGTGTGAGGAACTCTGTAGTGGCCAGAAATTGGATTTAGATAATTATTTATTGAGTTTCCATATGACCATGACGGTTGGTTGTTTTATTTGTTTGTTTTGTGTTGTAGTGCCAAAATCAGAGTCGGCTGATATGCTGGGTGGCAGTCAAAATTCCGCCCATTTGAGTGGCTCCAGTCAATCGGAATCGTGTCTATCGACGGAAGCAGGCGACAGCACTGAACTACAAATGGCGTCCGCTCTCATGCAGCTCAAATCTGGCCAACCGATTCTGTCAACTTCGACGAATTTTGCAACATCGGTGGCGGCAGCCTCGACTCAAGTCGGAACAACACAGATGAAATCCGGCGACTCGACCGCGGCCAATAGGCGGACTATACTCACAGTCATGCAGACATCTGTATTGCCGTCTGGTCAGTCTCTTCTTGTTCCCTTGTCGAACAATTGTTTACATCAAGCAGCCGGGGCACCCACTATCTTCCTACCGACTGCTGCAATCAACTACAACAACGAAACACAGCAGAAGCGAGAGCTGGAGAGACAGACGACGAAACCAATTTTGCTTTCCTTTCTTTCGTCATCAAATCAGTTACAGGGGAGGGCAACAGTTCCTACAGTTCCAGTGTTTCGAGCCGACATTCCGATGAAAACGAGCAAACCCACTATAGTTCCAGTTTTTCAAACTGAAATTCCGGTGAAAACGAGTAATTCTACCACTAAAACTAGCCTCCAGTGTGTGTCTGATGCCATACACACACGGACATCCACAGCCACCGTTCGTCAACCGTTTACTGTTCTTCCCACCGCAACATTCAGTCCTGCATCTGAGACTGTGTTACCCGACAACAAGCACTATCGTACATCTCAAACTGTTGCTAATCGATCGAGTTCAGGACCAAAACCGATCGCTCCTAAAGGGAGTTTACCATCCAATGTAGTCGACGTCACAGCCCAGTTGAATGCCATCAGAGAACTGCTGGCACAAGATAGTGAAGCGTACGAGACGCTGATAGAGAAGCAGCGTCAAACAACCGATCAAGAAAATGTACTTGCCACGACTGTAACTAAAGTGATGTCACCATCAATTGTGTCACCCGTGAGCAAGAGTGGCACCGGCACGACTTTCCCTGTCAAGGCACTGCACATTCTCCCTCTGCAGGGTGTTTCAACTGCGCGGTTGTCGAGCCCTCAACAGCACATTGAGCACTTACACAATGAGATCAAACAACAGAGTGGAGTGCCCTCGCCATTGGTAAAGCCGCTGCACTTCCATCATTACACTCCTCAGAAACAAAGCAAAGAGTCATCGCAGCAGCATCGATTCGTGCCACAAGTGCAATGTACTGACACACAGGAGTGTGCTGTTGCTGTTACCGCAACTGATTCGTTGACGTGCAGAGAACAACTGAGTCCAGCCACACCGAAGCCGGTGACTCCTCCTGTGGTCGGATCAAGGGTAGAGAATGGTTTGCACACTAAACGAAGGCAACGAACACTGTTTTATCCAACTGATTCCATGGCAACGACAGTAGAGAAAATACCAGTAGAAACGCTGCCTGTTACCAATCAAATCAGTGCCCCTGGGCTACCCACATTATTTCAACACCAAATTGTATCGCAGTCATTCTGTCCAATGTCTGCAATCTCGGCTTCTCATTCTGCCTCTTTGCCTCCTGTTGTATCACTCTCCACCACTCGTGACGCCACACGTTTGTCCGACTGCAAGCCAACATGCACGACAACTCAGATCGTTAATCAGGACGATCTCAGAGCAATTACTGATCAGAACCAGAATGCTTTCGGATTGTTGGGTATTTGTCCATTGTGGAATTTTACGCAGCAGAGACATCTCTGAGCTGAGCTTGGTTGCGAACAATTAATTTGGTCAATGCCTTTTCTAATGGAATGCCATACTTGTGTATCTATTGTCCTTGTGTACACTATGATATAATGTGATTGTATCTGGATGTGAACAAATGGTGTCGGTTGTGGAGCGAGCGTGAGCTAGAGGGTTTATTGTGATTCTGTCTGTTGTGACGTAGAACGAGTTTGATCGTTATTAGAAAACAACTTGTACGATGCATGTCATCCTTGTAGGTCTGCTATACGCATTTAGCAACAATCAACAGAATGTGATTGAGTACATGGATGTAGTCTTGGCTTCTATCTTCTGTCCGGAGTGGCAAACATCGATGTCGCTCTCGTTCTTTAGATTTCTGGTGGGAACACAACAGTGCATGCATATGCTTCAGTGTATCCTTGACAATATCAGGTATCTTTTAATAATTTGGTCTCTACATGAGCAAGCACTTCTAACGACATTCTTGTACGAGATGTGAACACCAAATATACAGGGTATGCAAAATGAGCAGGTTTTGGTCTGTCTGTCTGTCTGTCTGTCTGTCTATTAATCACATATATTTGAACTTTTATCTATGATACATTCCGCAATGCAGGGTACTATGTACTGTCCAACTACTAGTAGTGTTAATCACTAAACTAAGCTAAAATTGAAACTTGTGTAAAACAAAATGAGAACTACACTTAAAACTACTGTCTGTCTGTCTCTCTGTCTGTCGGTCTGCTTGTCTGTCAACCTTCATTTATTGAAACACAAACTCTACGTTACATTTCTTACACTACATGCAAACAAGCTACTGAGTTCAGCTTTAGTTTATATAATGCAAGCTACTTTGATAGTCTTTATCACATGATCTCATCTACTCCAGGTAAGACACGAGTCATCTTGTGGAGGATGACTTTAGCGTTACATCGTTGTAAGACTATTAAGAATTTTTTCGTCTAAAACCTCTAAAGTCAGCTTCATTTGTATAACCTTCAATTTATGTCTCTTGATCTTCTGGCTAGTTTGCTTGAATAGTTGGTAGCTTCTGATCCCCAAGTTCCAAAACGTTCAAATACCAGAGTGAAATTGAGGCTTGATGTATTGCTGGCAAGTTGTTGTTTTTGTATTTGATCATCTTCCTTCCTCCCTTCTTGCAGCAGCAAAATCTTCCTCTAAAGTTGCCTGCTTTAAAGTGTCTTGGCTGAAAGGATGAGCCATGGCTACATCAAGGTCATAGCTACACCCAGAGTCGTACACAACCTTGTCTGGTCTATTCTCATTTCCAGAGTAACGATGAAGAGGTTCTTTCTTGTGATGAATCTTTAATTCATGTAGACAAGTGCTCCATGCATTTACAATTTCATCATGCTTCCACACAGACCCACCTCCATGTTTGCATGTAAGATGATATTCATCTGCCAACTTGCCACATTCACACTGGATGTTCCAGTTGACAAAAGGGTGCAGGTATGTCAACCTCAGAGATGCTGCCAAACGAAATTCGTTGGGTTTAAGTGCAAGAATCTCTTCATTAGGAATGGCTTCCAGCCTTGACCCAGCTCCCTTACCTCTTACTGATCTAAATTTAGTTGCAGGTCTATCTGATTGTAAAATCGCAGTTTCCAGGCAGGAATTTGCATTTGCCTCGTGTAGTTGACTAGATAGTTTTTGTTGTAATTTCTTGAGCTGTTTGACAAACTCACTTAGATGTTGGCAATTATCACAACCAGTAGACTTGACAGCTTGATGAATACCGGCCGAGATCTTTGCGTTATTATCTGTTAAAAGCAAGAGTGATACATCGTTAGTCAAGTAAGAGAACCTAGTAGGTAAGTTTGACAGAGTATGCATCCATCCTCCTAAAAACGCCGATGAAGCAATAGCATTGACCGATGTCATTCCAAATCCTCCTAATTTGATAGGAAGTGTTGCCTGTTTCCACCTTCATCTTTCTGTCTGTCTGCCTGTCTGTCTGTCTGTGTGTCTGTCTGTCTGTCAAATTCATATATTTTATCTGTCTGTCTGTCTGTCTGTTAATACATATATTTTCAAACATGTCTGTCTGTCTGTCTGTGTCTGTCGGTCTGGATGGTTGGCTAGCATGGCTGGCTAACTTTATTGAAACGCAAAATCTAAATAACATTTCTACATTAAATTTTATAGAAAAACATGGTTCAGTCTAGTGAACGCTACATTGGATATCTCTGTTATAAATTCTCATCTGCTTGAGCTGGTAATATAATTTGACAATTTGTCCATGATGACTTGTGAATGGCAGCACTGGAGAATGGCTGAAATTTTTTCCTTCAAAACCCTCTAAAAACTGCCTTATTCTTTGTCCCCTCAATGTCTCAAGATAATATTTGCCAAAGTGTTTAGGTACTCCTCAGCTGCTGTTCCGCTCTGTCCAAAATGTTCAAAACCATTTTGAAAGTAGAACTTCCAAGGAGATGTTATCTGTAGTAACGTAGACTGTATATCGAACAACTGTATTACAACTACCTGCACAACGCATGCGCAACACTACACCACACTTCCCCCTAAAAATAAAAGGGAGGAAAACTTCACTAGAGGCTAAGAGTCATGAACCAACACAACACAAAAATGCAAAAAAAGCTATAAGTCAAGTCTCTCAGGCGGTCGGGATACTCCAGTGGACCGACGTAAGGCGGATGTTGCAATAGGACTAACCGGATTCCTTCCGCGAATTGAGGTGATCGCAGTAGATGAGTTACTGTCTGCCGTTGTTTCTGCTGAGTCTGAGGCGACTCTGGTTTCTTCCGAAAAATCCGTGGTTGTGGATGCAGCCATAGGAGTAACCGAGGTTTGTCGATCGATGACCGACGTAGAAAGTGAGTTTCCAGTAGGAACTGTAGAGACGATGAGTGGCTCCTGACGACGGGGAAGGCACCAGAGAGTGCGCTGTATTGGTAGGACTATCAGTCGAGCTAGGGCAATGTATCAGTTGGTCGGAGTGGCGTTTCCACGTCAGTTGCGTATCAGGTAGATAGACCTCATACGTCAGTGGGCCAAATACTTGCGTAATAGTTCCTTCGGAACACTTGGCCTGATTTGTGGAATAGTCTCGAGTCAAAACCGTATCCCCCAACCGCAAACCTCTGCAAAGGCTGGCTATTGTCATGGGAAAGACATTGAGATTTTTGATGACGGGAGATCACGTCTGTAAGACTTGGATGGACGAGATCTAACCTTCTCCGGATAGATCGACGCATTAACAAGATGCATGGAGCTTGGCCTGTTGCTGAATGAGGAGTGGTTCGATAACTGAGGAGGAAATTTGCTAGTTTGTGCTTTAATGGTACTGTTGATGTGTCTTTCTGGAGAGCCCTCTTGAATGTCTGTACTGCCTTCTCAGCTGCCCCGTTTGAAGAGGGGTGAAAAGGTGGTGTGCGGACATGGTAGATGCCGTTTTGTTTCATGAATGTTTCAAACTCTACTGAGGTGAATGGTGGCCCATTGTCCGAGACCAGGTGGACCGGTAGACCGTGAGTAGAAAATATGTTCCGCAAAGTGTGAATGGTAGCTGTGGCATTCGTTTTTGAAGGCATATGCGCTACCTCTAGCCATTTTGAATGCGCATCAGTGAGGAGCAGAAAATGAGTATTATAGATCTCAGCGAAGTCAGTGTGAACACGATACCAAGGGGTAGCTGGCCACTTCCAGTGATGTAATGGTGCTGAAGCTGGCATATCCTGATGCTCTTTGCAGCTGGCACAGGAGCTTGCTCTTGATTCAATATCGTTGTCCAAATGTGGCCACCAGAAATGACTCCTTGCTAGAGCTTTCATGCGACTGGCGCCAACGTGTTGTTAATGCAGCTCTTCCAGTAACCGGTCACGGAAACTGACAGGTATAATCACTCTTGTTCCCCATAGTAAGCAATCCTGTGCCACTGACAATTCATGTTTCTGGTTAAGGTAAGGCTTGCCGTCTGTATCAGAGCAGTGAGAAGGCCATGCAAATCGGGTCCAGTGCAGAACTTTTGCCAAGGTTGGATCACGACGGGTACCCGTTGCTAACTGTTTCGCTGTGACTGGGAGGTTATCAAAATCCCGAGGTGAAAAGTAGCCTCAGGTTTTCCTTGGTATTTGATAGGCAGGGAAGCCGCGGCAAAGCATCTGCAGAGGCATTGTCCTTTGAATATTTGAACTCCATGGTGTACGAGTACGAGGTCAAAGTGATGGCCCACCTCTGCAACCACGCCGCTGCCATGGAGGGGATGCCTTTCCTGGGCTAAGAATAGTCATCAGAGGTTCGTGGTCAGTAATCAAGACGAAGTGTCTTCCATAGATGTATTGATGAAATTTCTTAACGGCATAGATGATAGCTAAAGCTTCTCGCTCTAGTTGAGAATAGTTTTGTTACGCAGATGTCATGGTGCGCGAGGCAAAAGCAGCCGGCCGTTCCTGACCCTGAGGCATAATTTGTGTCAACACAGCACCTATGCCATATGCTGATGCGTCTGCTGCAACCCGTAGTGGCAAACGTGGGTCATAGAAAGCCAAAACAGAAGCGCATGTGAGCTTTTTCTTGACTAACTGGAATGCTCGTTCACAAGCCGCTGACCACACCCATTTCTAGCCTTTTTGTAATAAAGCTGTGAGAGGCTGTAGGAGAGACGATAGATTTGGAATGTATCGATTACGGTAGTTCACCATTCAAAGAAATGACTGTAATTGAATGACATTTTCAGGTTGAGGACAGTTTCGGATTGCCTCCACCTTGGTTTCTGAGACGTGTACTCTGTCTTTGTCAATGCGGTGGCCAAGGTATTCTACTGATGGCTGCAGGAAGTGACACTTATCCCGCCGTAGACGAATACCTTGTTCTTCAAACCGGTTCAGTTCAGCCTCGAGGTTTAGAAGGTGTTGTTCTCTAGTTGCTCCCGTGACTATGATGTCGTCCATATATGCCCCAACTCCCTTCAGGTCCAGCAGAACTTGATCAATAGCTTTCTGAAACTTAGCCGGTGCACAGGCAATGCCCAATGGCATTCGTAGGTAGCGATAAAGGCCGTTGTGGGTATTGATGGTGGTGTATTCCTTAGAGTCCTCCGTTAAAGACATCTGCTGATAAGCGTGGGATAAATCCAGAATATAAAATTCCTTGCCATCAGATAATTGATGAAAAAGGTCCTCTGGTTTCAGTGGGGTACTGGTCTACCTGTATACATTGGTTCCGAGTAACCTTGTAATCCCCGCATAACCTAATAGAGCCGTCTTTCTTTTTAGCACACACCAGTGGGTTCCCCATTCACTCACATCCACTTTGTCTATGACACCGTCTCGTTGTAATCTGTCCAACTCTTCTTCAACTGCCTCGCGTAGAGCATACGGTACGGATCTGTACTTGCAGAACTTTGGCACTGTTCCTGGCTTCAAACTAATGGAGGCTGAAATACGCATGCAACTCAAACCTTGAGCGAAGAAGGTTTGGTGTTTGTCCAGGATACTCTGAAGAGAAAAACTTGAATCCCTAACAAGGTGGATTCCATGCCAGTCCAATCTGATCTGGCTAAGCCAGTTTCGCCCGAGCAAGGCAGGTCCTGATCCTTTCACTACTAACAAGGGGAGGGTCTTTCCTGCTGTTGATATCTCACTTTCACTCGTACTTGTCCTAGAACAGCGACACTTTCTCCAGTGTATGTGCGTAAAGTGCAGCGTACTGGATCTAAGTCATTGGGAATGCCCAGACTCTTCCGTTGCTGTAAGGGCATCAGAGATACTGATGCTCCTGTATCCTCTTCCATCGTCACTTCTTTCCTGACAACTGGACTTGTGCTAGTATTGGAGGGGTGCATTTGTGCTTGAGAGTTAGTACTCTCCACTCCCGTTCCGTAACGGTTGAATCCGTCTGCTCACTAACGTACTTGCAATTGGTTTCACCTGTTACAGATGTATCTGTTGCATGTGCCTGTTTGGGTCTTGAACGACTCACTGCAGAAATGTGACCCTTCTTCTTGCAGGAAGCACAAAAAGTTTCCTTATGCCAAAAGGCGGGCGCCAGGTGGTTTGTATTTCCACAACGGTAGCAAGACTTACCCCTGCGTAGTTGAGTGGGTATATGTCTGGCCTCTGCGCGGTGAACTCCGTCTTCAACGCTTCCTGCACTCGGCTGAACCTGCTGACCCATCATCTCATGCGTGTCTTTAGCAGCTGCTTCCATAGCGATCGCAATCTCTACAGCCTTCTTGCAGTCGAGTGTTGCTTCCGATAGTAATCGCTTTTGGATGGCCGCGGAGCTAAGACCGCAAACTAGTTGATCTCTGATGGCGTCATCCAGCTGTGCTCCGAAATCGCAAGTCCGAGCTAGCTTCCGAAGAGTAGCAACGTACGTATTGATCGTCTCGCCCACGCCTTGATTTCCCTTATGAAACGGAAACGTTCCGAGATGACTAATGGTTTTGGCGCCAAATGCTTTGTCAAGGTTGTCACTATGTCGGTGTAGGACATCTCTGGCGGCTTCTGCGGGGCGACCAGATTCCGCAATAAGCTGTAAGTCGGGCTGCCCATCAAGGTCAGTAACGTGGGACACGGTCCTCGTCTTTCACCTTGTTTGCTTTCATGAACTGCTCAGCCCGTTCCACATAAGTGGGACAGTCTTCGAGAGTACTATCAAACGCTAAGATGCTACCGATGAGCGTAGCCATCCTCGTCGCCAATTGTAGTAACGTAGACTGTATATCGAACAACTGTATTACAACTACCTGCACAACACATGTGCAACACTACACCACATTGTCCATCATACTTTGCTAGCTTTCTTTCCTCATTTCTTGCTGCTTTAATTAATTAAAGCCTCCTTCCTGTGCTGCATGTTTCACTGTGTCTTTACTAAAGGGATGAGCCATATATAGTTAAATCGAAGTCATGGCTTGAGCCTCAGTCGTACAAATTAAAATTATGTAGTGTCGGTGTTCATCCCTGAGTGTCGGTGCTGAGGCTCTTTCTCATGATGGATTTTGAGCTCAGGCAATTAAGCAATGTGTTGGCAATTTCATTGTGTTGCCACACTGGCCTACCGTCATGTTTGGTTGTTTGCATGTTGGAAGCAGTTTTTCAACGATACTGCCATTATTACTGGTATTACGGAGTAAGTAGCGGTATCAGCGCCGATACCGGAGTTGGACAGCGGTATCGGTACCGGGAAGATTTTGCTTGCCGATATCTCGGGCGTGGATTTAACACTTCAAGGGTTAACGGATGTGTGGTTCTATTATGGCGACTCGTGCCAGTGACATTTGGTCTTACTGTATTTACGGTCTCCGCCTACTTGTGTAAAATATGCTCAGAAAATGTTTAAGCTTAAGTACTTACAATACCTTAATTGACTTAACTAGATCTTAGAAAGTATACCTGTAGAAAAAGCACTCTGACAACTTTAGACTGCTGGAGGATTAAAAAAATGAGTGTAGACAAGACAAGCAGCAGTCAACGAGCGATGCTGAAGGAGCAGCAGTACAACTTCAGTCATCCCTGGGCTCCCGGTGACTTCGTCGTCGATGGTTGTCGTATAGACAAGCAATATGTTGATATGAAGACAAGACTTTCGTTTTTGAATCAGTGCTTTTGCTGATTTAATTAGCAGTTAATTAATACCAAAAGCAAATAATTAAATTGTCAGTATTGGTATCGGTATCGGTAGCGATTGATATTTGAAAACCAGGGTATCGGTATCAGTAGTATCGGCAAAACTCGGTATCTTTAGAACACTAGTTAGACGATGGTACTAGCTCGTCGATAGATTTCCCACATTCACATTGTATTCTAATCAAAAACTGAAGGAGGAATACCAAGCCTCAAAAACACCGACAAACAAAAGTCACTGGGTTTCAGTGCGAGCGCGTCTTCACCGAAGATAGTCTCCAACCATAAGAACAGCTCCTTGTCTTTCTTCGCAGAGATCTCATCGCTGCAACCTTGCTTGATCTTCAATTTGCAGTTTCCAAGTGAAGACTGAAGTCTGTCTGTCTGTCCGCCTGCTTGTCTGTCTGTTTGTCGGGCTATCTTTTTTAACACTGTGGAATCTTTGGGGAGAAATAGTTGGACCAGGGATCAAAGAAGTCCAGAGATTTGATGGGTCGAGATAATGAAGCTGATTTCCGGGACAGGTGGAGACGCCAGATATCAGTGCGTATGCAGAGATGCAATGCAAGCAAGAGTGATCAGCAGAAAAGTGTCTAAGTTGACTCATGAACAGTGTAGAGTATGACAGAGACTTTCAACATTATGTTCATTGATTTAGAAATTCTAGAAATGTTACCGTCTTGCGACTAAATCATGCACTAGTGTTTATCAAAGAATACAATAATATGTCTATCTGTCTGTCTGTTTGTTTCTCTGTTGCAAGTCCACTAATTGGTTTTAAAACACTATATATTTGTAGAGTTAGACTGACTTTTAGTATACTGAAAGCTCAATTTGTGTACTGTAGTATAGAATTTATAAGCAATAGAGCAATCTGTTTGTCATGCATGTACAGTCCGCATTGACACATTTACGCTTGGAGGCGTGGCCATGGGTAGCGTGAGCAGAAACGCATCCGTTTTCACGTGACGTACGTTTCTAGATATAAAAGAACTATGTGTATGTTCGTAGGTTCGTTAGACTTTTGGAAACACACAAGTGCGCATCAGTAGCTTGTGTTCTCCTTTCATTTTTTGATAGCATTTCCCCCGCTAGCTACACAAAGGCGTATTCGGCTACACATGCGTTCGATGTACGGCAACAGATCACAAAGAGTGAGCAACTGCCACTCCGCCTGGATTGCGTCTTTAAGTTCATGAACGTTTTGAGGCGTAGGAAGCTCAACACATCGCTTGATGACCGCCCAGAGGTTTTCTATTGGTGCAAGATCTGGTGAGTTAGCGGGCCAATCAAGACCGTGACGCGGCCAGAATCTGGTTTTTTAACTTCACTAGCGGAATTTTCTTAGGCATAGTGTAGCGATAGCCTGCGTCATGAAGTTCTCTTCTGCTGGTGGAAGAACTGACGACAAGTCCTTCCTGCGCTGTTAGCTGGTGAGCAAGTTTGTTTGCTGATTTCGTTGTTCCTTGTGTGCGTGATGTTCACTAGGCTGTTAGATGGCTATCAGCTGGTTTTTGGTCTTTCATGGGAAGCTCTACGTTCTCCAGCGTCTAGTCTTTTGAGAGTTCAGTAAACATTACAGCGAGGAACACGTAAAAGTTGGGAGATCATAGGTGGCTTCTTGGTACCAGAGCGGTAGAGTAACAGAATATCGCGGCGTTGTCTTTCACGACTCATTTGACGATGGAAGAGTTCTCTAGCATTTACCCAGACTATAGAATAGCTTTTGTGACTCCTTTTCAGCTGTTTGAGAAACATTTGGCGCTGGTTTCGTATTACATAGCAAAACAAGAAGATTTTCCAAAATAGTACAACTAAACAGGAAATGTGTCAATAGTTTTGACGCAGACTGTATGTATGTACGTATATATGTACGTATATATGTATGTATGTACTGCAATATCTGTATGTCTATCTCTCTGCGTTACTTTGTACTCCAACTCCTGCCAGATGCATTATCACGGTTGGTGGAAGTCTGACGTCACATTTATTACTTTTTGTACTATTTCATCTATTTGTGACGTAAATCCTGATTATCCTCCGTTGACAATTCCATTGAGCATAAAATAAATAGCTAATGTGAAACAAACGTCGACTGACGCCAAAGTTGTCATCACAAGACCGTGATAAATTTGCACGCGGAGTGTCCCTCAAGTGCTACAACAGACCGTCATTGCACCTCTAGCTTTCCCACCAGTTTCTTCAAACGCTCTAGCTCCGTTTCAATTTCACACAGTGACCGCGTCACTCCCTCACGGTTAGACATCACCTCCAATCCCTCCGTATACGGATTATAGCGGCAATGAAACGGTTTGGGTATAGAAGCCACATACTGCCTACACATTCACACTTGACACAACCACCAACTGAACGTCGAAACTTCATGCTATTATACCTTACTCTCTTTACAGCGTCTTCAAAACTTTCTGGGTAAAAATAAGTGTTTTGGTACCCGACCAGTGAGTATTTTTGTTCCGTAATTGTGGGTGGATGAAACGGAAATCGTTGAACTTCGCTGCTCTCAATAGCATGCTGTAGTGAAGTAAACACGAATAGAAAGCACGCACATAAGTGATGAAACACAGACCTATGGGTTAGACCTAGAGGAGAGTGTTATGTATGTATCTATTTGCAGTCACCTTCATCTCTCCGAACGAGGACAGCAATCCTGCACCGTAGGCTTTCATTTCGCCAGCTTCTTTGCAGATTCCAAATTCGATTGTAAACCAATAGAGCTGCACCAGATTACCGTTTGTGACTATGCGGATAGTTTACAAAGGACAGCTATCCATACATACCGTAGAAAGCTTTTCGATGAACTCGTCCGGTGCTCCCAAGCAAGCAAGCCCTATTTCCTTGCGGTAAACAAAACAGTTTTCTATTTGAACGGCGTACACAGTTGTAAAGAATATAAGACCTGCGTGAATTCAGCAAATGCAGGGTCGGAAAGCATCGGGACATGACCCAATATCTCGTGACAAACATCGCTATGTGAAACTTAGTATTAGAAGCGGACGACAGTACGCAGAGTGCAAAGTTCTACGAACGGCTCTGGCGTGTAGAGCGGATTCGACGAATGGCGGATGTACTGCGTGCAGCAGAAGACTCTAAACGCCAGCGTCGACAGGAAATCCCTCGGTGTTAGTTGCCCCGCTACTGGCCTGAGCCTGAAACCTGTGCGCTCTACAACAAGAATAAACCATGCATATACATCGCTCAATTCGCCACAATGACGACGTCTACCTTGCAAGAACTTGGAGGCCCCTTCCAAGTCGGGTATTTTGTCCTCTCTGTCAAATTTCAAGCTGTCACGTGATTTAATGTTTGACTGAAAGACTGCGTGAGACGTACGAGTAGCCGCAGGATGACTTCATGAGATTGAAGGCTTTGTTGTGCTGTCTGCAGGCGTGAGTTGGGTATAACTTAGTCACCTCTCGGAAGACCGTTCTCCTACACTCACCGTTTTACACTGCAAGACACTTAGTAGCAACGAGTAGGCAAACCATGTTTGGGTCTCTTCTTCATTGTAATCAATCGGTATGATGGGCTGGCCACTGCAACATCACAAATGATGCAATGTTTATCTCCACACAATCTGCTTGTGTCTTACTGCCTGTACTTCGAAGCTTGTTCGCTGATAAACTTTCGTCTTTTCTGATATGCATCATCTTGGAATTCCTGCACAAAATTGTTTTGAAGTTATAGTTTAGCGATTTCTCTAGAGGATATTTGAATCTCGGGTATTGGCTGACTGTAAGAAATGCACAAAGCTAGTCAAGACTGCTTGAAGCTGCAGTCGGAACCTTAACATGCATATGAGAGAATTTCATCAGCAACAATACCAACGACCAAAGAGTACGTGCCTTTCTCGTTATATCCACCGGTATCTCACAGGTATTTGGAGCCTCGTCCAGTCTCAGTACTTAAACAAACGCCAGTGACTTCCATTTTCATCAAGGCTTAATTGAAGTTTTCTCCCTTTTCCCGTCAACAAACCTGATTGTATTACGCTACTTTCCAGATTTGTATTGTAACATCTGCGACGATGGAGAACTACAAGACGTAGGCTTACGCATTACTTGAAAAAACATGGATGAGGTTACTGACGTTTCATTACTCACAACAGCATGTGTTTCCCTATTTATAAAATAAAGAATACACTCGATATGTCACACAACAACTACAAAGTTTCCTAGGCTGGCTGGCTGGTCACGTGACGTTATCTAGGACATATTGGTTCTAAGACATAACGGTTCTGCCTTCAGAGAATTAAATGTCTGTAAGCCGTTTCTCTTATTTACTAGCCTTTGCCTGTGATTCCAACATATCTGGTCCACTCGTATTAATGCTAAGGAAGAGGTATCCTAGTATATCCTATTGCAACTTCTCATGCATTACTTACTCCTATTCGCTAATAATCTACTGGACTCATGATTGTCGTTATACTGGCTTCTGTAGCTTTCGCCTTCTATTTAACTCTACCTACATCCTTGCTTTGCTTGTTTTCACCTTTTTTGAACCTCTAACTACATCCCTGTAACCACGCTCCAATGTTACTAGCAACACCTACTACAAGTCTGACTGATTATCCGAATTGGCAGCTTTCTCCCTAAGCTGAACTGCAATATACGCACATTGCAATACGAAAAGCAAACTAAACTACGATGTACAATACCAGTCGTTAATTAAGTTGAAAGTGTGTGTAACTAAGTATCACTCCGGGCTACCGGTACCACACGAGTCACATGCATATACGACGGTACTGTACTACACCTTTCTTGAAGTGTTGAGGCTGAGCTCTACTTGCGTTCAAATCGTAACAACACCTCTATTCATAATTGATCACATCACGACCACCATGCATGGCATCATTGGAAAGCGCAATATACCCTCTAGGCCCGACGCGCTAGACCTGCTGCAGTACACGCCTGCGCCTACACTCTACTAGACTGTCTTCCCACGGTATTGTAATGCAAATAAAGCTATTCGGGCGCACTTAATTAATTAAGTTGCTAGAGTTAAGACAATGCCGAATACAAATTAAATGCAAACAAGTCTGTTCTACTCGAAATACGAGCGAGCAAACACACACGCACGCACGCACGAACACACATTCTTACCGGCAGCTTGGCCGCGTCAGGGTCCGTCGTGAAGTCGTAGATTTCCGACATCATCAGATCGAGATCCGACGCTCGGCGAGGAAACCACGGCACTACTCAGTCAGTCATCATCACAAACGATACTGCTGACTCAATCACGCACGTGTTGTCTACCTGTGTTAGTCGAGGTGTCGCTCGACTCCTCAGGCAAGATTCGCACGTTAATCGCACCGTTTCCCTGCAGTTGGTGCTGCAAACCGTTGCTCCAGTTGCTCTCATCTTTCGGCGTACACCGCAGGCAGACGTCGAGGGAGCCGTCGGCTTTCTCGGCCGTGCGCGATTCCACGTGGAGTAGAGAGCTCGAGTAAGGCTAGAACAAAGACATTGGCAAACCAGCGACACGTGTGCATGCGAATCTAGCTTACTTCCACGAGTTGAAGGAGTTTTGCTAGTGCACCACTCGACGGTTCAACGGTAAACAGTAGTGACATCGTTCTTCCTTCGGGTTTCGACCCGCAGTAGGTTTCTCTCGTGCACATGATTACAAGACCTTAACCTCGCAAGATAGGACGCTAGAAACGAAGGCGACGGCTGCGCTCGACCTGTTACAAACGACTCCGAAGCTTTTGCTTACCCGCAAATGGTTGTTGAGATGATGTGGTATCTGACGAGGTATAGAGGCGGATCCTGTGATTGTATAGCAAGTTCGGAATAGGGAGTGGTTACTACCTGTTGTATGTCTAATTTGGTGCGTTTGACATGAGAGCAAGAACGATGGACAGTGTTGTCTGTGCTAATTTCTTGTCTCTTCGGTTGACGAGGCGTGACACGCGGATTGTGTATCTTGACACATGAGCGGCACGTCAGACACATGCACTTGAAGAAGGAATGCTCTTGAAGGAAGACGCTTGGTAAGCGCCACGATAGACATGCTGTGGGTGTGCAGCTGTACTCGCATATCCTTCGTGCAAATAAGATGAAGTATACAGTAGTATGGTCACGTGATTGTTTGACACGTCTAGCCACCTGACACACACACACACACACACACACACACACACACACACACACGCACGCATGCGTGTGCACACACACACACACACACACACACACACACACACACACACACACACGCACGCACGCACGCATATAATTTGCCCATCGACGCGGAGCTTGGTACTCCTAGATTTAGTGGCGTCAATATCTAGCTATACGCATGCATGAGCCTGGAGAGGCCATGCCCCCTTTTAGACAATAGACAAAAGCTCATTTAAGTGAACACCCGTGCAGCTGGCCTCCCAATTTGGACAACCAGCGACACCCTTGCGGTTAACAAAGTTTGCAAAGACGACAAGATTGTCACAATTCTAGACGCTAGTTAATGCTATAAACAAGCATGCAGTTACACCCATAATAATAGTGAGAAATCCGCTCGTATATCCCAGCCCACAACATATTATACACAAGACTGAAGCCCTGGCCTGCAACACAGTTGACAATGACATTAACTACCTTAGATACTGAAAGGTCTTAGCATACACAGGCGTCGCTTGACCTTCAATACAAATAGCAAATTAATTAAATTAGTTAACTGCCGAACAGTTGTTTGTTGCTAGATCAGTGGCGTACACATCTAGATCTATACAGACACATGTTTTTCAGGTCGATCGGAAGCCCCCAAAAGTTGGCGCGTAACATAAAAGCAACGCACACATTTCACACAATCATTTCGTTTGTCAACTGGACTAAATTGTAAAGCTCTAGCAAGCTTTAGTTTTAGATTCCCATATCTGTCTTAGACATCGTAGAGTCACGTGAGCTCCTCAGAAAACGAGTTAGAGCTGGTTCACAATATGTGCCGTTCGGCTCAGCGGCAACAAGAGGCACCGCCGTTCATCAGAATCGCGGCAACGGCAAATTGTTAACAAATTGCAAAACGGAACGCCGCACGGGATATAAAACGTTTCTATCTCTGCGGAAAGCCGCTCCCTGCTAGCTGCTAACGTTTGACCAATCGTAGCCTAGCATGAAATCAGGTGGTTACGCTTATCCGGGATATCGTTGCTTGAAGTATCGCAACAGGTACAACGTGATAGTTCTAAATGGTAAAGTACTCTGTAAAAGTGGCTCTGCATCGTGAAGACGCAATTGACGGACAAATTATTTCTGCTCTCTACCTTCTCCGATTTAGCTAAAGGTCGTACGTGTACTTGTTGTACATTTTGCCGCGGCAAAGCAGCAACAAAGTCGAATTCAAGAACACAAGTGCAATGAGTGTCATTGATATTTTGCCTCGGGAGCCAGACAAAAGGACACCAGACACCGCAGCCACAATATAATTTGTGAACACAGACCGCAACGCGATATAAAGTTAGCTCCGTAGAACGCGGCAATCAGCGGTTTGCGACACCGCGTCTTAATTTGCGAGCGAGCGAAGCGAGTTTTCTCTAATGCGTCAAAGGGGTACTCTGAGTGTCCGTCCGTGCGTCCGTCTGTGCGCCACCACCCCCACCGACCGGGGTAATCGTTTAGGAATTGATAAATTCGAACCGTTCTTTGCTAGTTTTGAAGAAAGTAAACACACAATTGTTTACGTCATCACTAGAGATGTTTCTATGGTAACTATGCTCACTTATGTGACTGCGTTCCACCACCCCTTCATCCAGGGGACAGCTGTTACAAATCGATCATTTTTAATAAATGTTTGTTTTCCTTGATGGGTGCCAAAAATTGACATTTCACGTTATTTGACGTCACTCTGTAATTATTGCTATGGCAACAAGCTTGAATTAGGCGTAAGCAGCGTTTTAACTTATATAGTGTCTTGTACTAGCTGTTTTAGTGACAGTTAATGCTGTTCTTAGCTGCTAATAATAATAATAATAATTAGCTGATGTAATGAAAGTTAACAACTGCTAACATCGCCATGAAAACATTGCTCACTTACTTCTAGGCATGCGCGTTTTACTGTGCGTTGCGCATCACTCCTAACTAGCCGCTCCACGAGCAAATTGAAGAACAGTAGTTTACACGTCTACACCGTTGGTTAGGCGCTTCTCCGTTATCTTGACTATTGATTTACGTAACTAACTGTGACACTTCATGTGACGTCATCGCTAGACATTATTGACTGAAGAAAGCGCGCAAAGTATACAGTTCAAAGAAATTTGAAGAAAACAAGTCACTTACGACAGTAAAGGGTTTATTAATTGTACGAAGCTGTTTCGAACAAAACTGATTTGCTGTCCATCGAGTGCATTCAGCAGTATGTAGTTAGCTAATCTACTTGTGCACCTGGCCGATGCCATCTCGCTAGTCGCGGCCATTTTTGTGTGACTGAAATTGCATTGAAATATTTCGCTTGCCGACTGTCGCTCCATAGAGGACGTCTAAATCTAGCTGAGTAAAATATTGATCAAGTTAGACTCATGGTACTTCACACATTAATTATCTAGAAAGTGATCAGTTTTGAGGCAGCTTTCGACAGTTGTGAGCTGTATACGTGAGTGAGTATCGAGTTGTGTTGATCGCGGTTATGTAACTAGAATGAGATTTCATTGTTATCGATGTGCGAAGTAATAGACACACCTAGAGATGCAACAGTCGTGTTTTGCTTTTTGCCGTTTTGACTATGTAAATATTGCCCGAATCAATGCGTCTGCAAGTTACTACGGTACCTAGCAGCAGCTCTCCTTTCCTGATCTTTTACTACATACCGCTAGTGTATTGAACAACGCATTCTAGGCGTTGTTTTAAAATTTACTCTGCAGCTGTATAGTACGTGCTCGCTCGCACAGGTGGGAATGCACTGAGCACCCATTATTATTTTTAATTAAGAGGTCAGCACGAAATATATTGTGAACCCAGCTTAATTAAATTAAGAGTGCGTGGCTATATACTGAAGTGAGAAAGCAGTCGAAGTTTGAATGTCGCAGGTACGATTTGGTATACGAAACGCCAAGAAATGAATCGGACAAAAATGATGTTGGCACTAAGAAATCGGTCGATCGTTTCGAGTCTAATTGATATTAACTTTAACCTCCAAAAATCCTGTCTACGCCCTTTAGACATATTGGATCCAGTTTACAAGTATAGACAAAAGCTGGATGATTTCAGCTCCCGGCTACATGCATACTAAAGTGCATGGCATGCGACATTTCCCATTCGCATTGAATGATCCATCGGGATGTCCATAAATTTGCTATAACGGACTACACCTGAAAGACACAAGAGATTCTACTTGCGTTTACAAAGTTATAGACAACCTTGTTGTATACACCCGACCCTTTGCTGGACCGATTCCCACGCGGTATTAATTTCGAAAGACGCTCTATGCAATGGTACAAACACTGGAGACGAGATGCACTAATAGTACGATGTGCGGTTTTCCTATGCAAGCTACGTGAGCAGAGAACCCGTCGCCAACTGCGAACAAGCATTGAAATGAATAAGAAACTCACTAAATAAATAAGAGTGGCAGACTTCGACGGAGCACTATACAGAGAGAGAGCATGCGTGTCCTCCCTCTTCAGGCAACCGAAAAACGTCACTTAACTTCTGGCCTGATCAAGAACAAATGTACTGTCATTGATTGCAACAAAATAGCCACAACAAACTCTGCCCAAAAGCAACATTTGAAAGTGTGCAAGCACCAACACCAATATGATATTCGCGGATCCATCCGTGAATTCTTTCGAACTTTCCTCAACGCCTCGTTATTCGTGTACACAAGATAATCGAAAACTCAAATGATATACTTTTTGCTCTCTGTAACCACATGTGGGTCAGGAAATGTGCCTACAAAGTTATAAATGCATTCTAGGCTCGTAATCCAAATACCGTATATTAAATAAAATATTGGCGAGAATTTATTTTGACGGTTTGCTAAAAAATGACGGTAAAAGCATATTGACGGATTTTATTTTGGCGGTTGGACATTGTTGTTGGATAATCAATATATGTTACCCATTAGTGAATTGGCTGCGCGTCATGGAGGAGTTTGCGATTACAGAATCTATTTAGCTTGCACTATTCCACCTCTTCATCATAGATAGCTTCACGGCCACATTTTCCTAGCCAAACTTCCTGCTAGACAAGATAGGCACAACAAACGACAAGCAAGGGCTTTACCATCTTGTGGCCTCATCCGCGTACTGTACCACCCCATCGCCATGATGCCTGATCCACGCACGAGGTGATGACGTCAACATATCCTGGTTGGCAAATTATTAGCGGATATTATATTGGCGCTCGCTAAGAAAATCCGTCAATCCGCCAAATAAATTCCACTCCAATGTTTTATCTTATACGGTATGTACATGTGTAGAGTACTACGTTTTCTAGTGCACGTGACTTCTTGTGAAAGAGACAAAAGTTTTAGTCACTTGAAAATTTATCGCATATCAACAATGTCTGCTGATCGGTTGAGTGGACTTGCGCTTATAGAACAGTTCAAGATCATCGTGAGAAACTTCACAAATCTCAATCAAAATTAACTAAACTATAGTTCAAGAATTTGGGAAATTATACATCCAAGGAGAATGAAACTGCCCTAGGAGATTGAAGTGCAGTGTTTGCAAAACATCTTTAACAATCAATCCATGCATGCACCACTAAATATCCATAAAAACATATAATGCAACGCTTACGCAGCATAATTCATGAACAACAAATTGAATTCCCATTCGAAAACGCAAAGTAAATCGCCAGTCAATATTCTTCAAGTCCACCCAAGGCGTTCCAGTGGTTTAGTCATGCAGGATTGCAAACCAAGGGGTGTCAACATAACGATATATTGCTTTATATACATTTTAATTAACTTATTTAATTAATTTTGATAATTTTGTTGTACTACAATTAAATTAAATCTTAATTAAAGTTAAGTTAATTGAAATGTTAATTAAAATTCAGTAATACCTGCAAATTTTTGCACTAAAATTGTACGCTCACATGTCACTAACTGACGTTTCCTGATCAGATATTTGTACCTTGTCATTGCAATCGATTTCTTGACAAATGAAGCAGCACTAAGTGCTAAACTCTCGGCTGCTCGCTTTTGGACAAAGGCTCCGCCTTGGGTTAATGACAGATTCTTCACGGAATCGACAAGAGCATGGCTTACTACGCACGCGTGCATACCTGCCTCGGAGTACGGACCGTCTGTGTCAACTGTCAGCTCTGGTACAATTTTGAACTTTTTTTCAGTGACGGCGGAACATTTCCTACCAGTGATCCAAAACAGAAGGCACAGGGTGCTTGAGCACCCAGAGCACTCCCTCTGGCTACATCACTGCGTTCTGCACAGATATTTCAAAACCCTTACAGCAGAGATATCAAGTCATCGAAACTGATTGCTGTGGAATAGACCATATTTTCACAAGCACAAGTATTGTAACAAGAGAAACCGATGAGTACGGTAACACAAGCCTACCATGGTCCTATCCTACTTGTATGGGCAAGATAATCTAAACAATACCAGTCTTTGTCCATTGTGTCAATCTAGCTACATGAGCAGCAACTAAATAGCATAAAGTTAAGTTCACAACAGACACAAGTTACACATACAAATGCAGAGTGAAACATAAGGCAAAATTTTTAGTTAGACATCATGCTCTAGCAAGAGGTCTGATATTTTAAATTTTGGGTATTCATTCTTATTTGATTTCACAAAATTTCTTGTAATTATCAACATCAACATTTAGTTCAATCTCTTTATTTGTTGCATCATTTATCTATTTATTTACTCTATTTATTTGCTGTCAATATATAAACTGTCACAGTGTTACAGTATTGACATTTATGCACTCATGCATATATCTGGGGATCATCAAATCTGTAATTAGATTTTGTCTGCTGTTGTCTAGACTTTGGGCTACTCATTGATTCCCTATCATCTATGCAATAACTACTACGCCTTGACCAATCATGTAAGTATGACTGATCAAAGAAAAATGGTCAGTTATGAACACCAGTTGATCAATCAATGACCGATGACTGACTGTTATTTTCTACTCTGAAATGAATACTACAGTAGTATTGTACAATCACCACGCAAAATGTATGTATGTCTTACAGACAACCCTTACCACCCAACACTAAACGCATTCAAAGGATAACCAGTTGACATAATATACTGTAGCGCTGCTATAAAATGCGTGATGATTACAATGATCAAGTTCAATTAGAAATTACGCAGTGTTGCATCAAGTCAATGGTCAAACTCCTACTTGGCCAACTTGTCGAGTGCTTGATAGAAATGAGTCACAGCTGCTTTCAAATCTGCTGCCATCAACTTGAGCTTATCAACGCTGTCGAGCAGTTCGACACTCTCTGTGTATGGGTTGTAACGAGCTGTAAAAGGACGAGGAATGGTGGCAGCAAAAGCTCTACAAGAAAGCTATTGAAAGGTGATCAAACTATATGTATGTGTCATGGTCACCTCATTTTCTCGATTGCATCCTCGAATGATTCTGTGTAGAAATATACTGGCTGGTATTCTGTGATGGGGTATGACTGTTCGCCGGTCTTAGCAGGGTCAAATGGTCGACGTTCGGGGTCATCTTCAATGGAGTACTAAAATGGGATGATATGGCAATCACAATGTGGTACCACTCACACACAAAACACAGTTGAATGTTGTCTTGATAAAGACATGGAAACGAGTGACATAAGCAGGAAAATACGCATGCAGTTGTCCTTCTGAAAAATTTCACTCTTGCTGTCGGGTCATGCTAATTACACTATACCTGCCACGTGCACTTTTACCTACAGAATCACGGTCGCCATCCAACAACACAGCTACCGTATTTCCTCAAATCTGATCAGTTTGAAATAGTAACCCGTGGATTTCATTAGTTTGAAAAATACTAACCTGTGGATCTCATTACTTTGAAAAATAGTAACCCGTGGATCTCATTAGTTTGAAAAATAGTAACCCGTGGATCTCATTAGTTTGAAAAATAGTAACCCGTGAATCTAAAAAATAGTAACCCGTGCATCTTATTAGTTTGAAAATATAGTAACCCGTGGATCTCATTAGCTTGAAAAATAGTAACCCGTGAATCTAAAAAATAGTAACCCGTGGATCTCATTAGTTTGAAAAATAGTAACCCGTGAATCTAAAAAATAGTAACCCGTGCATCTTATTAGTTGGAAAATATAGTAACCCGTGGATCTCATTAGTTTGAAAAAATAGTAACCCGTGCATCTTATTAGTTTGAAAAAATAGTAACCCGTGAATCTAAAAAATAGTAACCCGTGGATCTCATTTGAAAAATAGCAACCCGTGGATCTTATTAGTTTGAAAAAATAGTAACCCGTGGATCTCATCAGTTTGAAAAATAGTAACCTGTGCTCACGATTAGTAACCCATGTCGTTGATGTCAGAGACTCCGACATTATGCATCACAGTTTAGTCTACACACGCAAGAGTGATGTCCGTGAAGAGAAAGAATGTTTTTCAAATGCCAAAAAATTGAGGGCTGTGGAAGAAACTCAAATATCATTGATACTTGCTGTAACAAAAAAATACATGATCGACAGGCAAAACCTCCAGCAGTGGATACAGAATTCTGACAAACTGAAGGAGAACAATGAGAGCGAATGTGGAAAAAAGGAAACAATTGAGCAGAGGCAGCAGTAAACTACCAGCAACTGAATAGAGGTTACCATAACTTAACCGTTTTGCATGCCTCAAGAGTGTGTACATCTAATGCTTGCATAGCTCTTGACTTCAACTTAAACCATGATAGCTGACATTGAAAAACAATAACCCATGCTCAATTAGAAGCTCTCCTTAAATAGTAACCCATGGTTCTGATCAGTTTGAAAAATAGTAATCCACGAGTTACTATTCGGGGAAATACAGTAACAGCTAAGATTGTATACAAGTTTCACTCACTTGTGGCTCAGTGATAAAGTATGTAGCAAACTACACTGTGTTTGAGTTAAACTACAATGCCTAATAAAGTGCAAGGTGACTGATAGAAACAAGCAAACAAACTGACAAACTAACTAAAGAACAAATGGATAAACAAAAATAAACAAAGAAACAGAAACACACCGAAGAAACAAACTGGTAGTAAGCAAGGAAACAGACAATCAGGAAGACCGACAGTTACACACTTGCTGACAAAGTGAAAATATTGTTGTCTAACTATGGTGCATAAGTGTCAACTAATTAGCTGAAAACTTAACCCACCGATCCCATGCTTCGGATAGACAAAACCACTAATCAAAAGCGCCAGTACTCACTCTAATCTATCACTACAATGTGTGTGTGTGTGTGCACGCGCGCACGCGCACACACATGCGCACGCATGCACGTTTGTGTTTTCTCTACTACATCAATGTATACAGGTAATCAACAATACCATATGAACGAGGATACAACAGCACGACTTACCTTCAGCTCTCCAAACGACGAAAGCAGTCCGGCACCATACGCCTTCATCTTTCCATCCTGCTTGCACAACCCAAACTCGACAGTAAACCAATAACACTACGACACAATTGACAACTTCATACTCCAAGTCACAAACACATAAAGAGATCACATACAGTAGCCAGTTTCTTAATGTATTCTTCAGGCGCACCCAACGATGCAAGACCAATTTCCTATACTCCAAAAAACACATTAGGAAGTGGTGTGTGTGTGTGTGTGTGTGTGTGTGTGTGTGTGTGTGTGGTGTGTGTGCGTGCGTGTGCATGTGTGTGTGTGTGTGTGTGTGTGTGTGTGTGTGTGTGTGTGTGTGTGTTTGTGTGTGTACACCTGCGAAAACTGAGCAAACACGGGATCAGCAAACAATGGTGCATGACCTAACAATTCATGGCATACATCCCTGCCACAGTCGGTAGAGTGTTAGAACAAAAGCGAACGTTGAAGATAAGAGTCAGTCTCACGGTTCTGGAGTGTACATCGGTTTAGATCCATGACGTATGTACTGTGTTGAGTGAAAAACTCGAAAAGCAAGGCCAGCAAGAAAGTCACGCGATGACAGCAGACCGGCAACTGGACGAAGACGGAAACCAGTGCAGTCTAAAATAACACATGTAGACATATTATTGAGAAAACACGTACGATCTGCTGTTAAAGACATGACTACACACCCGTGAGAAACTTGGAGACATCTTGTAATTGAGGAATATTGTCCTCTCTAATGAGACATATCATGATTATCAGATTTGGATATACCTGCCTGTTTGTAGGTACATCATCTGCCTGCCTGTCTATGTGTACATCTGTACGTCTGTCCATTTGTCTGTTGACACTATATGATAGAGACATTTGACATTTTGTTCACTGACTGTTCTGTTTAAATTTTGCATAAAGTTAGCGATTGTCATTGGTAGAGTACGCTAAGCTTTCAAATATGACAATCTGTCTGTCTGTCAATACATATATTTTCAAACATTGAATTATTATACACCATCTAAGCACTAAATACTACCCAAGCCAATAGAGCTTGGCTTTACCTGTCTGTCTGTCTGAATGTCTAACTTTGTTATATTCACTAAAGATTGGATGTTGACTCTTAGGGCACGGCATGTTCCATTTGCAGTTCTAGAACTGAAATTGAGGGTGTGTCACAACCGTTGGAACTGAGAACCAGAATGAAAATCTGCTTTGTGAACCGGAACTGCTAAAGCATGCGCATTGAGATTTCAATGGATGATGCTTGTGTACTGTTGCGGCTTCAGAAAAAGCAGAAGCCAAAACAATGTCAATGCCTACTACAGCTTCATCAGCTACGTCTACCGATCCATTGACTACCAGAGCAACTACAGCTAACAGCGCCTCTTGTTGACCTTGTGATGGATGCCAATCTTCCTCAAATGGAGCGATAGAGTGCACGAAACTATCAGTATTGTTCTCAGTTCCAGCAGTTCTAGAACTCCCAAAACTGCAAATCAAATGCGCCCTTAGTTTTCTAAAACTGGATAATAACCATTTTCTAAAACAAGCTTTGCTTTTACACTTGGTGATGCCACATTTACATGACATATCCAATAATCAGTCTGTCTGTCTGTCTGTGTCCCCGGATGTTGGTAGCATTGTCTTCTACTTCGTATTGTGCGAGAAGAAGTTTGTCAGAGGGCCAAGGGAGCAGGAATTTCAAGTCGAAGTGTGCGGCTTCGGCTGCTACCATCCCAAGAAACATTGTTGCTCATCGGGGACCTCTTTCTTTGTCATTCGTGTCCACATGTCTTCAATGTCATCTCCTTTGTTGGCGCTCTCTGTCTTCACTTTGTTTTTTTTGTTCCTCCTTGTTGTGGCTTATGTGACTGTCTGCTGTCAGTCAAGGTTGTGCACGCATCTTTTCCAACTCTCTGAGCTTAGCGTCCGCCTTTGTCTCGCAGCTGGATGGTCTCTTGTCGTCATTTCTTTGTCCCATTGTCTTGTTGTGCCTTTAGTTGATGTCTGCTGTCAGTCAGGGTTGTGTACGCACCTTTCTCTGCTCTCTGAGCTTGGCGTCCGCCTTTGTCTCACAGTTGGATTGTCATTTGTCGCCTTTTCTTCGTCAACTCATTTTCTTGTATCGACGTCTGCTCTAGATGGTCTATTATTTGATTTTGACATTCAAGGCCAAGTCCATTAGATAATCTATGACTTTGTTGTTTCCAAGGAATGGTTTGCATTTAAAAAAATCCTAGCATATGTTTAAGAGAGTCCATATGAGAATAAAGTATCTGACAGTCTGTCTGTCTGTCTATCTAGCTATATTCACACGTCTGTCAGCAAATAAGCATGCCTATCATCTGCCTATCTGATCAAAACTACTGTCTGTAACCTGTCTTAAAGTCACTGTTGTCTTTCAGTCTAATCAATGTGTAACCAGGAACACTTAGTACAACCATCACCTGTAGCCACAGTTTTCAATTAACAGAGGAAATATTCGATTGTGCTCCTTGCACGCATGAGTAGGATACAGCTTCCTCAGTTCACGAAAGACTGTACCCCTGCAATCCAGCAAAATAATTACTGTACAACACACTACTAGATTATTACACAAGAAAGACAAGACAAACCAAACAGTAAATCAACTTTTATCTTACACCTTATAAAACAAGAATGAGCAGATAAAGTATTTCAGTAGATGTAACATGTTAGATGACACAAAGCTACATGTAGATTACTACTATCTGATGGTACCAATGCTGTAGTCACTTGAGTATCACCCAGGATTCAATTATGCCCAATCTTATCTCAATACTTTAGAGATCATGCAACTACTAAAGAATTTAAACAAAACAGCATCCTATGCTTCCTTGTCGATGCCGCCCAAACATGAAATCAGAGTTCTATTAGAGCAAGTTGGTATTACAAAACCATTTCATCACTCCCATCACAAAATATAAAAACATAACTAATTAAACACAAGTTGATCACAAACCAGGTCCGTGTCTCTTCTTCAGTATATTCAACTCTTGGAATTGGATGACCACTGCAGTAAACAAGCAAAGTTAAATTAATAGCACAGACCATACTACATTACCGATGAAATATATCAACATGACAAAAGTAACTAAAACCAACATTATCATTGATTACACTATTATGACTTCCCAAAACAGACAAACACAATATTGAAGTCGAATTAGGTTATCAGCCCTAGAGCTGATATGAGTTATCAGGCTGTACTCCTGGACGCCCGCTGATTACTATATGATATTGAGTGCCAAAGTAATAATTACCATAAAATACAATACACATGCAATAGATCAAGTTGCAAGCCAAGATTTGGAGCAAAATCTAAGTCATCGTCAATGTTTACTTCAAAGTGGATCACCATTATGACCGGGTATGCTGCTTAAAATGGCCATGGAATTCACACATCAAACAGGATATCGGTGTTTGAAATTTTATGGCAGACGTAGTCGTAATCTTGTCAACCTCACAAAATTTCAGTCATCAAGAAGTTTAAGACTCTTACATATGTTTCATAAATATCAAATAATGACACTGATTGTTCTGGCAAGTACACAAAATCACAGAAATTTAGAGGTGTCACTCTCAGTCTGACGTGAGTAATTTCACTATTCTACTCTACAGCATAAAAACAAAATTTATTGGGTTCATCACAACTTGAGTGACTTTAGTGGTCAGGATGACAACCCTGCTGAAATAATTAGTCGTCACATGAACTCAGTTAGTCGTCAAATGACAACTGGACAACCACTTTTTCGAACACTGGGATATAAATCATTTATCACACGTCACTCAGGCAATATCAGAGTCTCCACCCTCGGGTCTATCCAATAACTCCCTCAAATTATCTTGTAGCCATCGTGTGTCAATCTGATAAATCCGATATTATATCCCCTCATAGCCATATGTGATAACCTATACTTGTACTCTCAACAATCAACTGTTGTAGACCTTACTACTCTCTATTCGCATTGACCTGGCTGATTGTAAATTCCCTATAGCTTCATTACGCGAAGTTCTGGAGAGGCAGTCTTGGTATCATTCAAACCGCAGAACCTCCCATTTTACAAGTGGAAACGGCTGACATCAATTTAGCAAAGAGAGTTACTAATAAGACGTCTGCATATCAAAGTTTCCTGCAACGGACTAATGATCTTTAAAGATTAATCTAATTAATTGTCAGTGGAAGTCTCTGTACTCTGGATGTTTACAATGATGTATACCTGACAATATTTACATCAATAAAAATTAACAGTAAAGATCTAAAGAGCAATCCTGGAGCTTGACCTTTCTCACTATCTACTTCTGTCAGCCAGGTCAACGCGAATGGAGAGTAATGTCAAGAACTTACTGATAACATATAAGATGTCATGAGCTACTACATTCTTAACATAAAAAAGCTATGGCTGCTGTTTAGCCATCCATGCAACTCTTCAAACAGAACCACTTTCTCCACATTTGAAAATATAGCAAAACCACAAGCACAAAACAACACGTTGGTACTAACTGCCTGTATTTCATGGCAATATCAGCAAAGTACTGACGTCTTGTTCGATAGACTGTATCCTTAAATCCCTGCAAATATACAATGAATACGTTTAAATTAACACTAAAATGAAAATTCGTCTGCATTCTACAACAATAGAAAGTGACTTACCGGATGATCTGCATCAAGACCTCCACCATAACCAACAATCTCATTAGCAACTTTGTCCAAGTCAGAGCACTTGTGAGGAAACCAAGGAACTAGAGATTACTACTGTCATCTTCAATTCACATCCATGCACACACACACACACACACACACACACACACACACACACACACAAACGTGCACACAGACACACACAGACACACACAGACACAGACACACACACAGACACAGACACAGACACAGACACACACACACACACACACACACACACACACACACACACACACACACACACACACACACACACAAGTAAAAGCAAGTACACAAAACAATCTGAGAAACAGACTATAAACTGACAGACAACCAGACAAGACCAACTTGTATCTGCATGGTTTGAAGACCTTGACAGCACTTGCACACTCAAAGATCTCTTCTTCAACTCTTCAACAAGACTTGCCAGCTTTCCATCTTCACAATCCAAACAATCCACAAAGAAGTCGTACTGATCATTTGCAGTCTTAGATGGTCGAGATTCAATGTGCGTCATGTTCACAGTAAACATCTGACATACACAGACAGCTCATTCCAAGTATGGTCAGTCAACTATTAGCAGTATGAGTGAAATAACATGTAGTCATATGTGTAAGATGCTCTCACATAGCAGTCACTACTCAAACAGGACATTACTATCACAGAAATGACTCACAAAATGATGGAGTACTAAAGTGCTAAACCCTCGTTCCTAGCTTACAATAGAAAAGCTGCTGCACGTGTACTGGCACCTGCTAATAACATGAAGTGTTAAAAGGAGCTGGGACACATTGACTGGCACACCAATTAACACCAGAGATAACAATGAGTGCATGCACTAGCCTACATTCCATTGGTTGCTGGTGTCATTGTCGACAGAATCATAGCAGTATTAATGTAACTCGAGGGCATTTGCACATGCACTAAACATACGTCAATTGACATGTAGTACAATCTACATATACTCAGTAACTACATGTCACTGATATCTTTCTGTATAATTTCAAAACTTTAGACCCACATTACACCCAACTTGCCACTGCAATCACTCTATACAGTACAGCCTCAGTTATCCGACACTGACTATACGAAATTTTGTCCACCTGAAAAGCAGATGTCTTTCACAAGTTTCCCTGTATGACATCATTCTTGTCACAGAAATCATAGACTGTCAACCTACGTCTAAGAAAAACAGCATCTCTGTTGTGACGTGAATGAGGAAAGAAGGACTCAGCCAGTTGCAATCCGCTTGGGTATTTCCAAACAACAGGTGTCACACCAACAAAAGTCCATAGACAACATTTTTACAGCTGTCTCAAAGTCGGTTGTGGAGAATGTTAGTCGGCTGTCAAATCGCTGCCCACCCACTTTCCTAGCAGTACAGTTTGTCTCTACTTGTTTCTGTATTACATTCGGCAACGGGGGCTATTGATGCATGCACATATGCAATAGCTCGAATTGATGACTTCTGCTTTGTTCCGTAAGTTGAGAAGAAAAGATTTTGATGTATCTCATTCAAAGCAACCATACCCCAAAGCAGAGTACACAGACAGTGAATCTAATGAAAGTAAACGGGAACCACAGAGGCCATTGCAAGCAAGGGTAGCTATAAAGACAAGTACTGTATTGACCAATAGGCACCAAATCGTCATGGTTGAAGAAGGAAGTCCATAGCAATGGTAAAATGGTAATGTTCTGCTCGTACTTACTATAGCAGTTGCGGCCACATACGGGGTAGTAAACAAAGAAGTCACCATCTATTGACGGTACGGCACGTATGAAGCTGGGAGCCAAGGAGATGTAGACGATCACAAAAAATCAGTTTACAACAAGTCCAGTAAAGTACATTCCTGATCACAAGGCTAGTAACCCGCAGGAAGAGACACATATTGCATTACATCATTATGTCGTTATACGTAGTATTATTGCATTACGTTAGATATTAGTAAAGTTGTGTTTATATTAATAAAATACTGAGTCGGCTGATAGCGATGTCTGTGGTAAACCCTGCTAGATTATCTTAAGACGATATTTGTTAGATCCTTAGATTGATGACGTGCAGCTGTAGCAAACAGGCTTGGATTTAGACATGAATAACTAATATCTCAATTACACTGACAAGACAAATGAGGACCGGCCAGCCCGCTCAAGTATTCCAGCAGGGTGTGAATGGTTGACAGAGCCAGCAAGCGTTTACACAGCGAGGTTGTGAACAGCCCAGATAGGCATGTATTATAATCACATGACTGTCACGTGTCTTAATACGTATAAAACATGAACACTAGGAGTTGTTTTGTGTGTGCTTGTTATTTTTTAATATTAATATTAATTTTTTAATATTAAATTAATTTTTTAATATTAACTTTAGAAGCCCTACCAAATAAAATCTTGGGTACAACTGTACGTACATGTACGCCCCTGACGTTCGTCATTAATTAAATTAATCAATGACATTCAACAAGAAGGTTCTGTTTGTTTTAGACTTAGAGTAACAATGTGCGTCTTAGAGTAACAAGCTAGACATAGAGTAACACACAATACCTCAAACGGCTTGAGAGCGTTTGTGAGCGAGCCGGCGACGTGCCTAAGTGAAAACAGAATGGAAGTGGTACATGATGCGTCTCCATTGGCGCTTGGTCCGACTGGTGTAGAACTGTCGGCGTCGCTACCCTTCATTACAATAAGCAGTTCTAATCAACTAGATACGTATAAAGACGGACAAACACTTACAGCCTCAATTTTCGCCTTTTTCGCAGCATGGTCAGTCATCGTGTACTCGGTACACTGTACAAATGGACAGGGGCAACAATCCGGGAACCCTTAATTCTAACGTCATTCCCGGATAAAAAAATCACGTGACAAAAGAACTAAGCCCGTATAACCAAGCACAATAGAAGCGCCGCCGTTTAGATGTTTGTTCTCTATTTGCTCGCAAATCGCTGCTCCTATCCCTTTCTTCTTCAGCACGCGACCTTTCTTACTTCGAAGTAACTGGTGCCCTTCGCGGTGCCCGGTGACGTTTTTCTTCTAGGTCGTGACGTCAGAATAATTTTGTTCTCTATGCACTCGCAAACCACTGCACTTCTGCGCTCCTCCTTTATCAGACGGACTTTTTAGACGGTAAACGACACATTTGGGTTGTTCGGAAGAATGTGTAGCTACGCGACCCGTCGGCGTCATCTTAGGAAACGTACGAGGAACGCCTGGAGCAGTTTCTAATGGCAACAGGTAACAGGGAAGACGAGGCGCAGGAGAAGGCAGTCTTCCTGATGGTTATTGTAGAACACTCATACAAGGATTTAAGTGACCTCGTACACCCAGACAACCAGCAGACAAAGGGCATGCGGAGCTCGTAGGCGCGCTGAACAGACACTTCCAACCTCGGCCCATAGTCATCGCTGAACGCTTCCAGTTTCACAGAAGAAACCAGAAACAAAGAGAATCATTCAAAGAGTTCATAACGACTTTGAGGAGGTTGAGTAACCATTGTCAATTTTGCGCTTTTCGTGAGGACGCATTGAGAGACCGCCTGGTGTGCGGACTACAAAATGAGGCTATACACAGCAATCTGATAGCGGAAGAAGAACTGTCTATAGACAAAGCATTTAATATGGCTATCTCAATGGAGCTGGCAGCACGGCAAGCCGTGGATTTACAGAAAGCAGTAGAAACCAGACATGAGACATCAATAGACAAACAGACAAACACCATGAGAGTGACACAGAGACCGCCACAGAAGAGTCAGTGAGGGAAACAAGCCAAACAGGGAACACGGAAACACGTATCCAATCAGAGGATAACAACTCAGAAAACTGTGTTAAAGGTGTGGCAAACGCAATCACAATCAGGCAGTTTGTTATTTTCGTCAAAAGGAGTGTTGGAAATGTCAAAAAGAAAGGACACACAGCAAGTCAATGCAAAGGGAGGGCAGCCAAGGCTCAGTATATGAGTGATAAAGAGGATGGCAGCGATAGTGAGCTAGTGGGTCATGAACAGTCGATTCGATCCAGTTATGAAACGATATGCAAGATACAGCTGTGGATGGTACCTGTTCACTTGAATGACAAGCAATTACAAATGGAGCTGGACACAGTGGATCCAATACCATTATTTCTCATCAGAAGTTCTAGGAACTATAGACCGAGGAGTGTAGGCCGAATTTGCGGCGACACCAATTAAGCTGCGGGCGTTTGGAGACACGCTATACAAGTTCTAGGGGCCATCCAAGTCAGACTAAGCGTGAAAGCTGGACAGCCATGGCCAGCACAGACACTACCCAAACTTGTAGTGCAAGGCAATGGGTCAAATCTGTCGGGCCGAGACGTGTTGATGAAGTTACGATTGGATTGGAGAGAAATACATCGTGTCAATACTCGACTGCAAAACCTGTTAGAACAGTACAAGGAGATCTTCACAAAGGGTCTCGGGACGTACCGGGGACAACCAGTAACTTTTCAGGTTGACTCATCAGTGAGACCACATTTCAGCAAAG
Source organism: Corticium candelabrum (assembly GCF_963422355.1). Lineage (NCBI taxonomy): Eukaryota > Metazoa > Porifera > Homoscleromorpha > Homosclerophorida > Plakinidae > Corticium > Corticium candelabrum. Next base: position 1,667,134 of record NC_085095.1, read on the forward strand.
GCAGGACTGTCCCGTATACACTCCGAGGAACCACGTACTGCAACAGCTGGATACAATGGAGAAGGAGGTCGTCATTGGTCCCGTCAAGTATGCTGAATGGGCCGCACCCATCGTACCCGTGTTGAAATCCGACAAGGAGTCAGTGAGGATCTGTGTTAACTGCAAGAGGACTGTCAACCAAGCCACCAAAGTTGAGGAATATCCATTACCCAGGATTGAAGATCTGTTCACCGCTTTGGCGGGAGGAGAAACATTCACAAAATTAGGTTTGAGCCAAGCGTACACACAGATTCCTCTAGACCAATCGGTAAAGAAATGTACCGTGATTAATACACCAAAAGGATTGTAAGTAATTCAACCGGTTGCCGTTCGGCATCTCGTCAGCGCCCGGGATATTTCAAAGGATGATGAAAAGTTATTACAAAGACTACCGGCAGTCGCAGTCTACCTAGATAATATTTTAATCACAGGGAGAGACGAAGAGACATTATGATAATTTTCAAGAAGTTTTGAAGAGGCTGAAAGAAGAACGCTTACGACTAAAGAGAGAAAGTGCAGAGTAGCGGCACCATCAGTTGTCTACGTAGGTCACAGAATCGATGCCCAAGAACTACACTTAACTGGTGACAAACTGCAAGCGTTGAGACGAGCGTCTACACCAACCAATGTGACGGAGCTAAAGATTTTCTTGGGCCTTCTCAATTACTATGGCAAGTTTGCTCTACGGCTAGCCAGCATGTTAGCACCTTTTTATAAGCTGCTATAAGACACCAACCTTGGAGGTTGAAGGGAGCGACAGGACGGAGCATTCAATCGAGCAAAAGGGCGCTTTCAACGTCAAGGGTCTTAGTACACTTTGACCCAAGGAAACCAATTGTAGTCATCTGTGACGCATCATCGGATGGAGTGGGTGCGGTATTATCCCACAGAATGCCAAGTAGAGAGGAAAGATCGATCGCGTTCGTCTCTCGTACGCAAACCGAAGCGGAGAAGAGCTACGCACAGATAGATAAGAAAGGTTTGGCGTTGATCTTCGCGGTAAAGAAGTTCCATAACTATTTTTTGGGTCGATCGTTCACAGTAGTGACCAATCATAAACCATTAATAGGCTTGTTTGATAAAAACAGATCGGTACCTGCTTTGGCTTCTGGCAGGATTCAACGATGGGCCCAAAATTAGCGGTTTATCAAGATACAATCAAATATAGACCTGGGAAAGATAACTGCTGTGCAGATGCCTTGAGTAGACTCCCAATGGAAGCCACTGCAGACAACGAGCAGATAGAAGAAGAGAAATTTTAGCAATAGATTACTTGGCTACGACTCCGGTGACAGCCAAAGACATAAGGCTCAAGACCAAAAGACCCATGGATGAACGCTATACCTTGGAAGAGTGGCCGAGAGCAGTGGATAATGAATTACTACCATACTGAAGAAGACGCAATAAACTTTCCGTCAGAGAGGGTTGTGTGTTGTGGGACGATCGAGTGATCATTGCTATAGCTGAGCGTTTAGCAATCATTGCCGAACTGCATACGAGTCACTCTGGCATGACCAAGATAGACTGTTGCGAGAAGTTATCTGTGGCGGCCGGGAATGGACAACGATCTGGAAAGAACTGTGCGAGCATGTGAAAAATGCCAACAACACGTAAAGGCACCACCTCGGGCTCCGCTATACCCATAGTTATGGCCGGAACGACCATGGTCGCACATTCGCGTATATTATGCGGGACAGTTCATGGAGAGAATATTTCTTGTCATTGTGGATGCGTTTTCGAAGTGGTTGGCCGTATATGCAACTTAGTCAGCCACCATAGAGGTCACGGATGAGAAACTAAAGACGTCGTTTGCAATTCATGGGATTCCCGAAAGGTTGGTATCGAACAATTCCACGTGCCTTAAGAGTAGCGAAATTTGTACGTTTTGCGAGAGTCAAGAAATAATCCATCCAAAATCAGCACCTTATCATTCGTCATCTAACGGACTAGTCGAAAGGGCGGTACAAACCCTCAAGAATGGACTAAGGAAGCTGGAAACAGGAAGCTTGAATGGAAAGCTGCAAACACTTTTGTTGGCATACCGCAACACGCCGCACGCCACTACAGGCTCAACGCCAGCAGCTACTTTTGGGAAGGAGACCGCGCATCAGACTCGACCTCATCAGACCGGATGATAGTATAACAGTTCGAAGGAAACAGGAGGTTCAAAATGAAAATCACGATACTTGATGCCAAAGCCGGGAAATGCAACGGGGGCAAGGGTTTTTTTATCCTAAACTTTGGAACGGGACCTCGCTGGATTCCCGCCCGAGTAACGGAAAAGACGGGACCTGTATCATACCAGTGCGAACTGCAAGATGGTCGTATCATACGAAGGCATGTAGATAATCTCAGACAGCGCCAGCACACATTGGATCGAGTTATCAGAAAAGGTCACACGAACACACGAAAGAAAGACAGCATAGAAGGGAGAGAGGACGAGAAATTCACGAAGGGCCGGGGTTGACAAGGGACAACAAGAGGAGCGATATCGGTCTTGACCATGAAAATACCCTTTCCGAAAGGCCCGAAGAAGAAGGAGCGACTGAGCAAAACGAACCGTTTCTATTGAGATCACCAGAGATTCAGGACAAACGAGGACCCGGGGAGAGAGATGAAGTCGGACTGGACGATAATTCGAATACAGCGAATGAGACATCGGTGCGGCGGTTCTCTCGTATCAGGAAGGCACCCCAGCGACTAGATCTTTAAAGAAAAGAATGATTAGATTAAGTCGAGTTTTGTGGGGAAATTGATCGTTAATTAAACAACAGTTGCGTTTATCTAGAGGGGAGGGATGTCATAGCGTGTTGTCATAGACCTGGATACTCCGAGACTTCGGGTTGGTGCAAGCCGGTAACGTGTTAGTCTGGGTAGTACTGAGTAGAAGACTAAATATACTACAACGGCGTTACAAATGATCCCGGATTTTGTGTTGTCTCTGCTCACTAACCGAATTGTATGATGCGTGAAGTGAATATACGCGGAAATTTGTGTTGGATAATTTAATTTGCCCGGGCGAAGAACGGGATAATCAGCAGATATAGCTTAGATATACATGTATAAGTTGAAGGTCAAAGAGTACGTGATGTGTTTGTGACGTCATTGGTCCATTGTGGTGTATTACGCACGGTCCGCTTCTGAAGTCAAGCTACGACCATAACACTCTAAAGTTGAACCTCTGCCCTGCGTGCAACTATAGCTCCTGCTACGGAGACAACATCACGTGATACCACCCTGTTGCTATTCTCGCATAGAAGGACCACCGAAATCGAAGGAATGCCAAGTGTTGAGGCTCCTGCATGGTGCTTACCCAAACACGACGCGACGGTAGGGTCCGGCCTCGCAAGACTAGTATAATGTGCAGAGCCTGGAAGAACCTTGGATTTGGCATCAAACCATCGAATCTCAAAATACTAGATAAAGACTGAATATATAGTACCTCTAACACAAGGACAGCTCTGGTGGTATTACTGTATCTATAATTTGTCTCATATCGTCTAGTTGTCAAGTGTTTCGTTTGGCGACACAAGCAGCAAACAAATAGCTTCAAACAGTCACTCATCACATTGTCTTTCACTGTTACTAATTGACA
>NC_085095.1:1673267-1723267 GCF_963422355.1 Corticium candelabrum
TAACTTCAACATCAAAGACAGATAGACAGACAGACACCACATGTACATGAATAAATTAAGTTTCACAAATGCTTTAGTTTTGAATGTGACATATGAGCACATGCATGTACTGTAGCAGTTTAGTCTACGCAGCACTTGTTTTAGATGACAATTAGTACGCAACCTAACATTGCAAAGTAATACCATCATTTCTATTCTAGCAACACAAATATAAACAATAAGAAAACACAATTCAAACCAGGTCCGTGTCTCTTCTTCATTATACTCAACCCTTGGAATTGGATGACCACTGCAGTAAATAGACAAGAGTTACCTAACAGTATAGTAAATAGTACAAAACACGACTGGCGCATGCCTTAAGTCAATAGTATTAACTTAACTAACAGAATCATAAAAAGAGTGATCAATCATTAATTAACACACCATCAATACTTTACAGAATAGACGAGCAAAATGATTGAAATTTATTAGACACATCTCTAGTTGTGGCATTTCCTTAAATTTTGAAAGCACTCTTTGGAGCATTTCTATAGACGGTCTGATAAACCATTATTATATAGTAAGGGTTGAAGGGAGGTAGTTTGTCTTATGTTGTTACTGTATTTAGCTGTGTGTTGTACGTGTGTTAGTATGCCCCAAGTGGGAACTGCATTACTGTGTGTGATGAGATAGAAATAAATATTAATATTATTATAAGTATGGCAAAGAACTGCTTTTCAACACATGTCAGCTGCTCTGATCTGATTTCTAGCACTGAAGTAGCAAAATTTTGGCGTAAAATCCATCACTTTGTACGCATAAATACAGGTCAAGATAAATACCGGAAATAAACAACAAATTAGTACTAACTGTCTGTATTTCAAGCCAACATCAGCAAAGTGCTGACGTCTTGCTCGATACTCCGTGTCTTTAAATCCCTGCAAATAACAACGGATACATGAAAATTAAAATCATAATTAAAATCATAATTAACATCTGTGTGACCGTCCAATTCAGAGCGGAATATACCCTTATATAACAGCCAAACATGGGACATTATCCGACTAAACAAAGGACTTCATATGATCAAGTGAAGTTATGCATGAAAAGATTCGTAGAAAAATGAATGAAGCGCCTAGACTAACTGACAAACCCTTGACAGAATTGCACGTACAGAGGTGATCGAGGTAGGGGTGAGATGCTGTTCTATCCCAACTCAAATGTGCGTGTATTTTCATTTATGTTTGAAATCTACACGCGCAATGCCTTGTGAAAGTTGTGTAACTAAGTGAATTTAATTTACTTTTAGGGCAGTTTGCTGTTTACTCTATAACTACAGTGATGCTCTAAAATGCACACAGTCCACAGTCTAGTCTGTTGTACCCGACCAACTACATGGACGAGTGCTTTGTATATTCGCTTTTAATGGTACGTGTCAGTTTCAATATTATTTAGCTGACTGGATTTAGAAAAAAATTGTTGAATAAGCCAAATCCACAAAGTTAGAACTATTTTGAACAAAGCTATGGGTAACAAACACCTCACATCTTATTGAATAATTTGGTATTTTACATTTCAAAAATCACTCACTTGTGTAGCATTTGTTTCAGTGGACACACACGGTCAGACACACCGACAAGGAAACCAAATAGATGTGTAAATTCTGATAGAAGTGCATGTGTGACATAAAAAGCGCGCAGAAGAGTATATACTACAATGTCGCACATTTCAAGAAGGCTGGACATGCAACTGCGTGATGTGGTAGATTTGGTGGTGAAGGGGGTGGGGTAAAACCCACGTCCAACTGTTATATTCCGCTCTGGGACTCCATAATAAAAATGACTAACCGGGTGATCTGCATCCAATCCACCACCATAACCAATAATGTCGTTGGCAACGATGTCCAAGTCTGAGCATTTGCGAGGAAACCACGGAACTAGAATTGATTTATGTTACTGTGGATTCACATTTATACACAGTCCGCATACAACAACCCCAACCCAACCCAACCCAACCCCCACCCACCCACCCACCCACCCACCCACCCACACACACACACACACACACACACACACACACACACACACACACACACACACAAATGGACAAACGTCAAGCCCTTCACGTCATTCAATGTCAACCTTAAGGTGAGTTGCAAAGACATCTCCCCTGCCTCTAAAGACAGGGCCTCCATGTCGCTACTTGGAGGCTTAGGGCCGGCGCTACAATCCATCTGGAGCTTGGCCAGAGTCATCTGGGTTCACTGACTATGGCGCAGCTCTGGGACAAAACACCAAGGCCCACAAGTACCCGTCTGCTGCATGATGTTACAGTCGAGGATCGCGTGTCACTTATCCCACGTTTGATATCAGACAGGTCAAGCTTGCCACGTGGGTGATGATATGACAGATGATATAACAGATGATATGAAATATATATGATATGACAGATAACGCATCCTGCATTTTATATAAATTTACAATCAATAATGAAAAGAATAATTTCTATCCCTATATCAATAAGACATTTGGTTCGTTTTTTATCTACATTCAGTATACCTAATGTGGAAAAAATGCTGTATAATATGAACAATAGTTGAGTTCATAATATCTTCAGTTATCCAACATATCCACTTATCCAACAGGGGTCAGGTCCCAAGGGGATCCGATAAGTTACACGCGACTGTACTTGCATGATGTTACTTGCATGATGCCAAGCCAGCTGTCATGTACACCCCAGTCAATAACCAGGTTACCTGGTACTCATTTATAATCCTGAGTGAAGAGAAGCAATTGTGTGTAAGTTTCTTGCTTAAGGAAATTATGCCATAAACCCCTTCAGTGGGGACAAAGACAACCAAAAAGGAAATCCTCTTCCAAGACTTTGTGCATGTTCTTTGTGCAGAAAATCGACCTCGATGGACTTGCAAGTTCTCCGCAGGTAGACAAGGGAGAGACGGCGCAAGTGACGCCATCCTACGACCTCCCAGTCTTGCAGCTATACTTTTCTCGCTTGCTGGTGTGGGAGTTGCTCAAAGGTTTAAAAAATGATAAGGGATGAAACCATAGAGTATGGAGAAATGGTAGGTAACTACAGAGCAAATCAAATTCTGGGTGCCGGCATATACATCCGGGCACACACACACACACACACACACACACACACACACGCGCACACACACACACACACACACACACACACACGCGCACACACACACACACACACACACAGGTACACAAAAACTAACAAAACTGACTGACTGACAGCCAACAGATGAATGAACACAAAACAGACAAATTAAGCCACACCATCATCTGCCTTGCTTGAAGGCGGGGATAACACTTGCACAGTTACAGATCTCTTTCGCAACTCCTCAAGAAGACTTGCCAGATTTCGGTCTTCGCAATGCAAACAGTCAACATACAAGTCATATTGTTCATTGACAGTTTTAGATGGCCGAGATTCAATATGTGTGATGTTCACAGAAAACATCTAGAAAACGCAAAAACAATTAAATTCCATCAACTCTCATAATGACAAATAATTTACTCCTGTGTGACGTGTGGTGAGATGTAACGTCCATGCATGTTGTGACACGCCCTTTTAATTAATTAGCTGTATTGTTTTCAGGTTCTTTGGAGTCCGTTTTGATTCACTTGTTGTTGCATTTGCTGTTTGGTCTATTAAACTATACTTGTCAGCATAGCCTGTATAGTCCTCTTGAGAGTGCGTACCAACGTCACATTGGTGTCAGAAGTGGGATTGGAGAGTCTGCAAGAGGTTGGGTGCTGAAATGGCTGTGTAAAAAGAGCAAGGAGAGCAAGCAGAACCACAATTGCAAGCTGCTGCGTTGGTAAGAACTTTAGTGTCTGTACCAAAAAAATTTGACGACGGCGACGTGGAGTTGAGATTGAAACGCTTTTCTAAGTCTGCGTCCGCAAATGGTTGGGACAACGCAAAAAAGCTTGTGTACTTACCTACCTTTTTGAGACGAAGAGCAGTCGAAGTCTACGAGCGTTTGTCTGATGTTGATCATGGTACGTTCACAAATTTGGAGACAGCTCTAGAGAAGGCGTTCACGCCTGGTATGGAAGAGTGCTGGAGCTAGATTAGCACATAGTCAGTTAGCTTCAAGAGGCTTGAAGGAGGGAGAGGATCTTAATATTTTGTGAGAGATCTGGAGCGTTGGTTAGATAGATCATCTCCAGGAATCCAGGATCTATTCAGAAGTCAACAGCTGCTTGTGATTACTTTGTGGGGGCATACCAGATGGTATTTCTCACACGTTATTGTGAATCCTCCGTCACATTTCGTGATGACGATTAATCACTAGGGCACGAGAATTGATGCCTCTAGAGGCGAGGCATGCTAAGCAACGCGGAAGTGCAGTAACCAAGCGCTGTTGTTACGGATCAAACAATGACAGAGTTAGTGAAGCCGCTAGACGCAATTACGGCAAGATTAGAGCGCTTGGAAAGTTGTCGTGGTAGGCGTGTCGATTGTGATGTGTCAAGGCGAGACAATGCCTGGTAAAGTATTTCTGCAAATAGTGGTCCATGCTCAAATTGTGCCCTTTGCTCAAATAATGCCCCATGGGGACCGTATACAAAATAGTAATGCCCCATGCTCGATTAGTGCCTCACTGGGGTAGTATTCAAACCCAGTTATACGCATGCATGTCTACCAATGTGTATGTTTGACATGAAATAAACTCCCAGATACAAACACTGATGATGAAGATTCAACTTATACAACAGACCAGGATTATATAATACAACGAAGATTAGATCAGGTAGTTTGTTTGCATTGTTTGTGTAGAGTGATATGGCATGCAAACGAACAATGCAACAGTCTTTGCGTTTGCAAAATAATAATGCCCCATGTAATGCTTGAATTTGTGCCCCATGCTCAAATAATGCCCATGTTTCAGAACTATAAAAATAGTGCCCATGGAGCACTGTCCGCGTAAATATGGAATTCTTCAGCCGCAAGCAACTCAACACAAACCTCAAGTTTAGAGGTCAGTGTTTGAGTGTGGAGAGATAGGGCACAGGAAGTCTGAATGTCTTGCTAAAGCTCAGCAGAAGGACCGGGGTCGAGCAGTAACGCAGAAGGTTAGAGTACAACCCTTTCGATTACGAATGATGTGATTCAGTTAGACTATCTCACATGTACCAGGGAAGAACCTAACAACGGCAGATGCTCTTTCTCGAGCACCGGTATCAGACCTGTCAGTACAGGACGAATACCGCAAGAAGTCCAAGTGGTTTTGGACATTGTTGTACAAAGCCTCCCAGCTATGGAGAGAAGATTACAACATCTAAAGTCCAGTGAAGAAAGCGACCCTATATGTCAGAAGATCAAGCAGCATTGTTAGAAAGGATGCTCAGAGAGACATAAGTAAATATAGGGAGATTTTAAAAAGTATTTTCCCATCAAAGACGAACTTTCCATTCATGTTAACTCCTTAAAGGAATCATTATCTATAGACCTCGAATCCTCCGATCAGACATTCTGGATAGATCACATTCTGGTCACCAATTTAAGGGATAACCAAATGTCAGGCACGCACTCTGAAAAATTATTGGCTGTCTAGTGTATTCTAAGGAATGCAATTAAGGTATTACATCTACCCTTTAGCTAGAATAGGATGGACCGTGTCAGGCTGGGGTGGAGTCTACATATGTACTATTCCGGAAGCTGCTCGTTCCAACGTATTTGAGCATCATCCTGACTGTTAGAATGCACCAGTGTCTCTACCTCCTTACGTGCGTTCCGAGGTATCAAGTCTATGTTGGTAAGTGCCCCTGGATACCAAGATCAGGTACTTTCCCACACTGCACCTATTGTTGGAATGGACTTTAGCTTCTATGGGGCCTGAATGTTAGTGCTATGCATTTCAGTGCTACATTTTCATGACACCAGATTACTCAGTAGCAATTACTAGTACACTCCAGTTAATTAAGAACACAATACAACCGACCGAAAGAGGCGGTACCACACCAGAAGGTTGGAGCCCCCCAGGGAGGGGGAGGAGAAGCCATATTGTTGAGCATCAATGCTAGGCTCTGGTTTTCATTGAGTCGTATCGAAACAAACTAGAGAACCACTATTATTATGTCAGACTAGTACTCTCAGCTGCTAAAAAAGCAAGCACGCACAAGCATCTATGCAAGTGTAGTACCGTCTTTGAGAGCGTTCACACTGACATCTGGACTAACTATGACTAGGTCAACATTAACGCAATTGCACACACTGCTAACTATGCCTAGTAAGTCACACGGGCACGTGAGCGTAATTAGGCTCACAGTTTCATCCGTCATATCCCGCAAGAATTCGCGTGAATTGTCTTAATGAATCCATTGCTTTAGGTTTGAAGAGAGAAACATTTTGTTTGCTTTCTCTGGCAGCTCCTTCAGAGACGGCAGAAAGTTGTCACATGTACAAGCACGCACGTAGTATACATCTGTCTGCGCTTCCGTGTACGTCTCCATGTTGTTGCTGCGTTTGTACATACAACAAACACCACATCAGAAATATCGACGGCATGCTCTTCTTTAACACCACCTCACGTGCCAAAGTCACGTGCAACCACTAATGCTACTAATATGGTTGCAATGCTATTCTTTACGGCTTTTTAGTACACTGTACTAGCAGTGTTCTCCCCAGAATATCTCAAAGGCGTGACGGTGTAGGCGTGGCTAAATAAAACACACTTGTAGGCGTGGTCATCTGAGTGGGGTTTGTTGGCTTCGCGGCGCAGTGCTAGAGCAACATCGGGTAGTCTAAAATGTTAGCTACAACATTCCTATGCGTGGACAGAGTAAAACACAAGCAAGCTATCATTAGCCCTGCTTTTCATCCGGGCTACTTTTCATCTGCATACATGTCGAAAACCTGCGCCTCCCAATATATTCCAAGCCAATACAAATCACAAAATCGATTGTAATAGCTTTAGTTAGTAACTTAGCACTAGTAGACAAGTTCGCTAAGCAGTCGGTGACAATTTTCCATGCCGATATCGACGATAGAGACGTGCCCAGCGTATCGGCATGCTCGCCGAGATCTACAAGTTTTTCGAAACTGCGAACGTGTCTACACTAACCTGAGCAATGCTTTTGCTAACTTTGGCTTTCGGCCGATGCCGTTCAAGGGCGTTTGGGCGTCTGTAATCAGTGCATTGTCTTACATCCAGTGCAGGGTAACGCCTCCCAGATCGGCTTCCGTAGGTGCCGAAAACGCCACTAGAAGAACGAGAAATTGGGCTTTCACACAATTCGACGCATTGATGTACTTTGTCTTGCAACTTTGTATTCTCTCAATGCACCAACAACGACTCCACGGCACAAACAGCTGCCGAGGACGTGACTTACACGGATTGAAATGTGGGCGCCACCAAATGACGTCGATCGGATTCGAAACAACATCACATGTATATTTCGGACATAACGCTACGACGTTGCTTTTGGACTTTCCACAACAACAACAGGTGTTTTATTCATCTAGACAAGAACCCGGACAAACCACTGGTCTCCCATTTCTTGCCTAAGATAGCAAGTCTTTGTAACCTTTAGCCAAGGCGTGGCGGCCCCCCCGCCACATCTTGAGATAAGGCCCAACAGGTCACTCCTAATCTGAGAAACGACAGGCCTAGAGGAGGAGACAAACCTGCCTACTCTATTGACAAGTGTGGCTTCCAATAGCTGAATAATTACGTAAGACAATATGCCGTCTCTATCGCTTTGTGACCGAATCACGCACGCTAACATGCGTGTCTCGGATACGCATACTTCTAGACAACCAACTGTGGCAGAGTCAGACAGTGATATCACATTACGCATTTATGCAAGTTCTAGTAATACAAACGGTTGTGTGAACTGCAAGCAAGTGCATCTCAATATGAGCTGACAAAGGACAGAGTTTTTCGAACATTTAATTCCGTCTCTGACGTGAATACCACATTTGCGTCAAACAAGCGCGCGAGAGAGGCAAAAATACTCGATATACTGGGGTGGCTGGAAGCAGAGACTAGCTTCCTCCTTGTACACATGCACGTATCCAATAATTATGCACACTAGGTCTACCTCAAACGATTTGAGAGCGTTAGCAAGTGAGCCTGCTGTATGCTCCAGTGAAAACACTATCGATGTGGTCGACGCTTCCTTGACTTCATTCCACGTGGAACTGTCGACGCCACTAGTAGTCTTAGTTAATGACACAACACCGTACCGACTGAGTCAAATCAGAAAGACCGGCCTACTAGTAAACACTTACGGTTTCCATTTCGCTTTGTCGTTAGGTCTAACGTGGTAGCACAAATTCAATTGCAGCTGACTCTCGGAAGTACACTCAACTCCCCTTACCCGGACGCCCCATATCCGGGCACGTCCGTCTACCGGGCACCCCCGTATTGCACAATTGCATCACGTGTATTGCGCGTCGTCCACGTGCACGAGGTCGAGGCAAAGGTCGTGTAATCAAAAGTCCAGTACTAGTCCAGTTTCTTGTCGACAGATAGCCATACTTAGGTGCTAGTTTCTTATTTACAGCTTGTAAGACTTACCTGAAGATGTCTGAGACTAGACCAACGCAGACGCCTGCCCCGCAGAAGCGAAAGAGGTCTGTGATGACGCTCGAGACAAAGATCAGTGTACAGTGTACATGTACATCTATTATGTACGTATGTGCATTCACTTACATGTAGGGATGCTAGCTACCTAGAGGCGCTAATTTGACTAATTCGCCCGCTAGAAAGACGACACCTATGTGTAGTTTCTCTGCAACATGTTGTACGCCAGCTGCTGCGACAGGAACGTCGGGAATGTGTACTCTCTCCAGGTATATTTTCTATTCCCCGCTGTTTTTTGTACGTACTAAAAAGTACGTTCACGCATTAGATGGACTGAGGAATTGAGCGTGTAGCAGCACTATAGTATGGGTTTCCGAGGTCTAATTGATATCGATGAACAGCTCCTGAGAAGCTTAATTCAATTATAATAATTATTTATTTCTTGCTATGAACAAAAGACCGGCATAAGCAACTTCCGGAATTGTAATGAGTTACCGGGTGCAGACAAGCTTAACCAGATCAATCTAGAGACAACCCCAGTGAGATAACTCTTTATCAAATTAATGTGTAACAAAATACTAATGACGCAAACAATTAGAAACTTGTGTACAAGCAAGCATTTATTAATTTCCTACATGAGTCTCACAGAATGGAATTCTATGTTATACCGAAAAGCTGTAGGTTTGAGCGTTGCACCTCTCTTCCTGCTCTCAGAGTTGTTTTTGATACAGTATTTATTGGTTTGCGTTTCCTGTGACAACACACGCCAAGAATGAAATCAGTCTAAGATAGCTTCTTGTACAAACATAACATCCGCTTTCTTGGTTATCTGTTTAGCTAAGGTCCAACCCTCAGGCACGAGTCCATCTAATTCGTGAACAGACTTTTTTAGTAAGTATCTGCGAATTATCTCGCTACAGGTCTGGCATTTCTATTTATTAATTATCTAGGCCCTTCCTACAAAGGAAACAAACCCGAGGCGGAATAACAGAGATTCGCCCATATTTGTATTGTGCAAGGCCACTGGTTGGTTTGAATTACCGTTCATTTTGAGTTGTAAGTACGTAAATCTTACTTCTTGTTTGTCACCGTTTACTAGCTTATTAATTAAAGGCATATCAAATCATCTGCACGTTATTGAAACCAGCTGTGTTGTGCTGTTGATTATAGCAATGGTACTGTACAGTACTGTAGGGTATACGCATTATATTTCGCGTAGAGTACAAACGATTTGTACCCGTTTGAGGTGTGATGTATCTAGCTAGTAGTTGTTTAAAAAGTGGTTTGTCAAGAGAGTCTTTCTGATTGAGGTGCGGTGTTTTCTATAGCTAGTTGTTTGACAGTATGGTTTGTCAACGGAGTGCTTGTGTTTGAGGTGTGATGTTTCTAGTCGTTTGAAAAGTGGTATGTCAAATAGAGTCTGTGTTTGAGGTGTGATAGTAGTTGTTTGAAAAGTGTGGTTTGCGGATAGAGTGCTTGTGTTTGAGATGTGATGTTTCAAGGCGTTGTTTGAAATGCCTGATAGGATCGATCGACTGTACTAAATTATTTTAGTAGAAGTGGTTTGAAAAGTGGTCTGATGGCCATTACGTACCGGTACAGTACCGCGGTATAGATCAAATGAATGCATGAGAAGTGGTTTCATGATTGAATACGGTTGGAGAAGTAAAGTTTTTGCACTCTACTGCGACTTCAAACGCTACATGCTAAAACAGCAAAATAGGAGTGTGGAAACGTTTATGTAGATACAGGAGGAAGATACAGGATGACGGCTAACGTATAATGTGATGGTTGTGGTCAGCAACACTAAGTACTACAGGCTCCTCCTCCCCACACGCCCCTCCCCCGCGCGAACGTCTGGCCACGCGAGACTACCGCAGACCTAACCAATGGAAAGAAATAGGGAAATATGGAAAGAAGATATATGAAAAGTTTCTGGCTACAGTTTTTGGCTCAGAGTCTAGTATTTCATCGTATCTCATTCAGTATCTAGCAGACGAATGTAGCGTTTCGAGTGAGGAAGATCTCCACGTTTTGTGGCAGTGCAAAGAGTGGAGAGCACTAGGAAAGCCTGTCCTTCCCCTGCACAAAGCGAAGATCGCCCTTCGATTTGAACGTCTTCAAGTGGTAAGTGACGTCAGACGACGATGATAACATGTCTAGTAGTACAGTTTTAGTATATTACAGTTTTAGTACATGTACAGTGTTTACACATCTAGATAACTTATTAATAATTAGTTACAGTAGAACATGCAGGTTGTCACAGAAACATAGTGGCCTGCAAAGGTCCAAACTGATCACAGACGTACAACAGTCTCTTTCAAACAATCACACACGCGCTTAGTGTATGAATGCACAACTTTGTCTAGCAGAATACAGGCAGTTAGAAATCAGCCTAGGTTGACTGTTTAAGTGTAGAGTTGCAATTTATATTTAACTACGTGGTAGCTATATCAACGTACAACTATCTGTTATTAAAATTGAACAGTAAGTACTCAAGTGGCTGGCAGGGCATTACAACTATTCTATCTGAATTAAAATTACACTTCAAACGTATCACGTTTGAGAAAGTCATCATTGTAACAGTGGACATACCATCATCATCATGTATGTATATGTATGTATGTACGTAGTATGTACGTAAAAAAAACTAAATTCGATGTATGCATGATGTTGTCACTATATATAAGCGTAGACCCTAGAGGCCCTTGTAACACAAAATATATGTATTGCTATTGTCAAACTTGCATGACTTAGCTCAGCTACAGTATGTTGTTTTAGCAGACAGAGTGTAAAGAGTAGTTCAAGCAGCCAGCATATGGTGAACCACAGAACTCTCTCTGCATAGGATCTGTCATGGATTTTTGGAACTTGAACAGAAAGATAGATACTGTGTTTATACTATTGTTATGTCTCTGGCATGACACCTGTAGTAGATCTAATAGCTCTCCCCTCCAATGCCTTAGTCACAGTGTTGATCATGAGATTGCAGATGCATATCATGAAAGAAACTACAATTTATACTATACTTTAATTAAGTTAAACAATCAATTGTCTAAAGTTCCTAAGTGCAACCCCCCCCCGGAAGCAACTTGTGGGAGGGCATTTTGTAACTAGATTAGAACATGGTATAGGATAGCTTCCAGACCAGTCTCCCAAAAGAAATGAGAGACGGTCTGGATCAACTCAAACCGAGCTCAGAAGTAGGCGTAGTTGGTGTAACAGTCAAAACAAAACACCTCTTGAGATAATAGCGCTATGCCACCCGATGTGACAATAGGAGATCCATTACTGTACAGTTTAGAGGTGTGTCAAACAAGGTGGGTGTAATCAACTGCGATGGCGACAAATCTGCAGCGGTCCGCTGTTCGGGATGCATTGAATCAATTTCGAGAGTCTTGGGCGCTGTTTCAAAGGCACGGTCCAGTGCTGTTTTACGTCACGAAAGACGCACGTGCATGCTTAATTGCGAGCTGTCACTAGACGTAATTGTGGAACACGCCTTTGCCAGAAGCCGTGCATATATTACAGAACTCTCGACGTGGCAGCTTGCTGATTGGCTGACTCGGATCACTTCTAGAACTCGGTTGATCAGACATTTCTTTGGGAGACGTTCTGGAACTTTGAGGCTACACTATGTCCCAGAGCTGTATATACGGCTCTGCTATGTCCTAATCTAGTTACAAAATGCCCTCCCACAAGTTGCTTCCGGGGTTGCACTTAGCTGGGACGAACTTTAGACAATTGATAGTTTAACTTAATTAATTAACTTGTGGTATAGTATAAATTGTAGTTTCTTTGTAGGCGAGTACACTGAGAGCGATATCAACGAACAGTTTAACGTGCCAATAGCATTTCTAAAAAGAGACTACATGGAAGTAGAACCTACCACCAGCATTGACTACATGACACACTGTAGTCTCGCGTAGCCAGACCCCTTTCCGCCGAGGCATCCTTCTGCCCAGAAAGTAGACCGCTTTCCGCCGCGGAAAGGGGTCTGGCTACGCGAGACTAGACACACTGATGGTCTAAAGTCAGGGAGTTTTACTCTGTAGAAGGTTTCCCAAAGCTTTTGACTACTCATATTATCAGTAACATAACCAGCTAGGTTTACAGTTGTTACCCTTGAGATGGCTAAACGTTTTGAATGTGTTATTTACCTCTAATCATATACTACTGTCCATTGGTCAGCTCTTTGATACAATAATTAATATACAGGAAATTAACAGGGTATGCAGCTATCTGACAAGAACGGCACCGACGAGAGCTTCGAAATGATGTTAGTAGCACGTTGCTGCGGCTTTCCTAACGAGAGTTATTGCAATTTTTCAGGGTAGAAGTTAGCTGGGCCCGCCAAAATTGCCATTCAGCTTACTAAATAATTCTACTATATAGCTTACGTGCTCTCTGCGTTGCTAAAAGTTGTTATTGAAAACGGTCTTCATGTTCCTAGATTACAAATTCCTTATTTTTGTAGCTTGAGGTCACGATAAACTCACCAAACTCGACGCGATGCATTCTCAGAAACTGTTATGGGTTGTACATAGACTCGTCAACTCTTGAAAGCGCTCCTATGTGTCGATTCTTCGTCGTCCTCAACCGCTCAAACCTTGATCGTTAGTTCCAGTGGTAAAGTAGAGACCTGCTCACACTAAGAACCTCAAAGGAGACATGCAACATCAAGAGTCACATCTAAATGCGATGAAAACAATCAAAAGCGACAGCATGCCATAATCATGCCCGATACAACAAATTAGGAACAACAAAGCGGCAATATCCGGGATCAGTGGTGACGTCAAGTACGGGGATACGTCTCTATTACACATGTAACGATCTACTACTAGTAGTAGTACATCTTACTACTCCTGTAGTAGTGGAACAGCCAAAATAATATAATTTTAGCAATCACTTGACAAATTTCCAAGAAGGGGAGGGAGGGTCCGGACGAGTGTCGTCCATAGTAAATTTCCTAGGAGGGGTTTGTTGTCGTTGGAACAGCTACAAGACAAACCAAGTTGCCAACCAAATGTATCCGGGATTTGAAACATCCGGGCCCAAAATTAGCTAGATTAATGTCCCGATTAGGTGAACCTCACGTGACACCTCAGCCTGCACCAGATGGATGCACTGGAAGCACAGACCTCAGCAGAACGTCTACCAAACGTTGAAACCTTTCAAGCAGCAGGAGCCTCCTTTGAAGAATTAACTATTAGCGATGAATCAGCAGCGATCAAGAACTCATCGGACACAAAATGCGGTCGTCAATTGCTCGACAGAGAGGAAATCTGTGGATCCCTAGAAAGTTGCGAAGAAACGAAAGTGAAGCTATCGAGCGATCTCGAGTCCACCGTCGAACATGATGCACTCGGCGAGATCAATCGTCATCTTGCGAGCGCTCTAACGTCCGAACTGCAGTCGCAAATGCAACTACGGCTTTGCATTGAGGCTGAACGAGATTGGATGGCGGCATGTCAAGCGACCAATCAGATTGCAGCTTGTGTTGTGACTGATGGCGGGCTGATGATGAGCAAGTTTGACACCGATGACGTCGACAGTGAACCATTGGCTCATAAACTTGTACTCGAATGTGCTGTTAGCTCCGATCTGCAGGAGCCGATGACTTCCAGTGCTGCTTGTTTGCTACCGGGTAACACAGCTGGGATCGAAGGTGGCTGTGAGAGCGAAGATAAAGCCGATAATAGATTTGATTATTTTCAGTTGGTGACTGATGAGGAGGGAGCTGAAGTGGAGACGACTGATGATGGTGCAACTAACATGCTACAAGAGCGTGTGATAGATAGGTCACAGCACGACGAGCTGTTGTCGTCTGATGACGTAGTAACAATGGTTGAGTCTGACCGACAACACAATGTAAATACAGAGGAAGCTGCGACAATTACTTTCAGTGATGATGTTGAGAACATTTCTGGATCTGAAGACATAGAATCCGATGGTCAAACGGCAAGTGACAGAACTCTGGATTTTCTTTCGAAAGTAGTTACTGGAGATGCGACTGAATTTTTGGTTTCACTTGAGCATTCTGACAGTGATCATAGCAGCAATGATTCTATGGATCCAATCGGGCCTCACATTGTTTCAGACGTTGACACTGTTGTAACTGGCGATGACAAGTCGGAAGCAATATACAAAACAGAACATGTAGAAGTTGTTTTCATAGCTGAAGGTGAAGAATCGATGCCAATAGAGCAGGCCGTGTCACTTGATTCCAGTTCATCTAATGACGATTTACATGAGATCACCAACACAACAGACACGGCCACTTGTTACAATCTGGTATCTACTCTGGATACAAACGGTCAGGAAGAAAGTTACAATGCGTACGAAGCTCAATTGACTACTGATACAAAAGATGGAGATTTGAGAAGCTTAGAAATTGACAACGAGAACATACATCTAAATGAGACTGAAAACGCTTACACTGAAGGCCACAATCATCACCTCGAGGAAAGTGCTATAGAGTCAGTTGTTGAGCCGTTGCTTCCACCAGGTACATACATTTATTGACATTTAGTAATTATTAATTATTAATTAGTTAATTATTAATTGATTGTTAGTAATTAGTAATTATTTATTAGTAGTTATTAATTATTTATTAGTAATTAACTTTTGTACATTAGAACCGAGTCGATCGACTGACATCACTTCTCATCCTACTATCATTGTGCCATGGCTGATGCCGAGGTCACTGGAAGAGAGCAACAAGATGTTAAGGGATGAGAGATCGCAGAGGATGATGCTGGAACAATTGAATAATATCACACAGCAGGAGTGCAATGGTCTGAGAGCATTTCTAGCTCGAGAAACAACAACAAGAATGAAATTAGAGACGCAAGTAGCTGATCTTAAGGTAAGGTAAACAAAGAATAGTAAAATGTTGTTTATTATCTAGTTTGGCTACAAGTATGTTTTAATGAGAATAGTGCGTGCTGCTGTAATTTTGGTGTGTGTGTGTGTGTGTGTGTGTGTGTGTGTGTGTGTGTGTGTGTGTGTGTGTGTGTGTGTGTGTGTGTGTGTGTGTGTGTCTGTGTCTGTGTCCATGTGTGTGTCTGTATTAGTGTTTGTCCCTTTCTGTCTGTGTTTGTATTTGCTGTTGTATTGGAAGGATGTATTTGCAAAACACTAGACTATTGTATTGGAGGGATGCTTGGGCACTAAATATGATATTGTAAATATAATAATAATGAGAGTAACGGTATTCAGCACAGCATGATGCGGGAGAGGCTCCGTCGTGAGTACTTCCGCAGAGTGAAGGTGGTTCTCCGGACTGAGTTGTATGGTTGGAACGAGATTCTAGCCATCAATTGGTTTGCACTACCAGTTCTCACATACGGTTTTGGCGTCATTCATTGGGGGTGCACGGACCTGCAGCAGCTCGATCGACGGACCAGAATGCTCCTCTCTATGCACGGTGTCCACCATTCTTCTGCAGACGTTGACTGACTGTACGCTCCTTGCAGTGATGGGGGTAGGGGGTTACAACAGATTGAGTCGACATATCAATCTTGTATTGTGAGGCCGAACTGTTACCTTGCTGACAATTCTGATCCTTCATGCAGATGATATGGGAGTGTGACTCCAGAAAATCGTCACACTCGATCAAGCACATAGCTTGTCGCTTTACTGCACAGCTGCGGAGGAGTCTTGCTTTGGGCGGCAAGTCGCAGAGCTTACACAAGAATGCATCCATCTCGGTTTAAGGTGACTTTGAGCAAGCGCCTGAAACAGATGTGAGACATTACCGTACGTGTTGCAGTTCTTTTCGTGTGCAGTCCTGGAGCGGGAAGCCCATGCACGGGCAGTATCGCCGTCTCACTGAGCAACCGCCTGTGGACATGAATGACAGATACATTGTTTGTGACTGTACGGATGGCTAAAGGCAGCAAATCTTCCTGCTACAACTGAGGGATTGGTTGTTGCTGCTCAAACCAAGCTCTTCGGACTCGGTACTATGACCACAAGATTCTATATCGTGATGTCAGTTTTACTTGCCACATGTGCAGTGTAGGCCTGGAAACAGTCGACCACATTGTGGCAGGCTGTAGTGCTTTGGCACCGACGGACTACACTGATCGACACAATCAGGCGGCCTCCATCATTCACTGGGATGTTTGTCGCCATTTTGGGGTTCCAGTGGAGAGCAGATGGTACCGGCATCATCCTGATAGGCTTGTGGAGACAGATGGCATTACTATGATGTGGGATACCACCATCCCCACTGCCAGAAAGATCAAAGCCAATCATCCAGACATCTGTCTTAGAAATAAGAAGACAAACACTTGTCTTCTTATTGATATCAGCTGTCTTGCTGATGGCAACATTGGCAAGAAACATGCTGAGAAGTTGGCGAAGTACAGCGACTTGCGAGTGGAGATAGGCCGCATGTGACATTGTCGAACACTGGTGGTTCCGGTGGTCTTGGGAGCTTTGGGCACAGTGCACGCAGGTATTGCACGGTGGCTGGACATTATTCCAGGTCATCACAACCTGCAGCACTTACAGAAAACAGTGCTTCTGGGATCTACTCGGATCCTTTGTAAAGTCATGTCTTCTTTCTAGACAGCCGTGATGGTCTAAGTACTTCTGAAGCAGGGTTTGCTTCCGGTACTTGTAATAGACTTTAAAAACCAGACTGATCTGGTTGAGCACGACAAATAATAACACGTTTCTGTGGTCTGGCGAACGGTCCATTGACGATGACGTTCAGTGCTTTCCTGGTGGTCATTGATATCCACCAGGCATGCTGTATCAAGTTCACGGTCACCGTAATGCCTGCAATCTATATTGAATTGGCTAGCCATTGATTGCCGTGTGGACTACACAGAAACATGTACCCTGCTGGGCTCACCTGCCAGGTTAGTGGGTGCCCAGATGGGGGTAAAGACCCCACTTGCCCATCATGAAGGGGCATAGCGACACATAATAATAATATATTTTACCATACTACAGCTTGCAAAGTCTATAGTACAGTACCCAATTTTTGGTCGATACAATACAAAGCACACACATACACAGAAACTACGCAAACTACAACCAAAAAGCCATTCATTCTAATTCTATTTTGAGTTCTTTATACGATAAAGAGCAGAGTTCTAGTATTAGACCAATTCTGGCCTTGGCAGATCTCCATATTGCAGATGTACCAGACAACTGGCAGCACAACACGACAGTTCGAACGACTTCACTTTACTGTGTAGAGCACGATGTAAGAAAAGAATCTGTTCCACTATAAGTTTTCACTACCTTCTCTGAACCAACCTTCTAATCTTTCACGAATTGAATCACATGATTTCATCCCCAAACCCTTGCGAATCGCCTTTTTCCATGCAGTATTTAATGTAAGTCTAACCGTGCCTTTATCAATATTTGTCGTGTGGATAAGGTATTTAGGTTTGTATTTCTTTTCTAACTAAAATTACCTAATTATCTTGATTTTGAATTTGCACAGTTTAAATTTTGTGTACTGCATTAATATACACTGATGTGTAATCTAGAAGTACACAGTATCAATAAAATTGTGAGAATGTATGAGAGCACATTAGGGATTTCTGTGTGTTAATGAATCACAAATACTGCCATCCTACACCGAAGGTATAGACATCATTATTAAATTTTTAAATTTACTAAACGGTAGTTTGCTATTGCATTTGATAATTGAAATCCGTCATATGCAGGTAGAGCTGAAATCGTCTCAGAAAGAAGCTGAAGAAGCACATGAGCGCATTCGTGAACTCGAAGGGAGTCTACAAGGCACTATGGTCTTGGTATGATTATATCCAAGTTTTATTACTGCAATGGATAGTTGAGTGTGGAACATGCAGGTAAAAAAACTGGAGGAACAATCGTCTACGTCTCTACTGTCAAGAGGGTAAGAGCAGAGATTATTACAAGACAATCGCTTGAGTGTATTGATTGTGATGAATGCGTTTGTATTATACTGTGGTCACGTGATGTGCGACCATAGTCACGTGGCATGAGCGCATATTTAGATTGTGCATGTATATGACGTATTGCCGTTCTGGTTAATATCGCACTCTCACTTATATACACATCACGTGACCATGGTATATATTACTTATTACCAATAACTTATAGTTATTGTCTAGAGGTATTGATTACATGCTAGAAGCTAAGTTGGCAACCAATAGAGCCCTTGAAGCAGAGCAGAAGCATATGAGTAATAAAGGCAGTCAATACTCCAGTCTCGACGCAGTGTATTAATATGAGTGTTATAGTGCTGCAGTCGGAGTTGCTTCAGTCTCAAGGAGAAGTCAAGCGGCTTCTTGACAGTCTGACGGAATTACGTCAAGAGAGATCAGAGATGGTTTCCGGTCGAGTTCATAATGAACTCATGAAGATAGCTGATGATAAAGCGCGTGCAGCTGAGGCAAAAGTTGCTGAGATGCAGCACGAAGTAAGCATGTGCAGTCTAGTATGACTGTGACTTACTATGATAAATCCGTTACTTTTATGGTCACGTGATTTGTCTACATTGTGTTTGCATTTGTTTTTCTATGTTGCCACAGATCGACGAACTAAAGGCAAAGGTGTCAGAAAACTCATCACTGTACGATCAGATGCGAGCAAAATCAGCATTTGATGTAAGCTTGTCCAGACTGTGATGACAATCTGTTGATGTGTTGATTACTTATGTAGGTCACGCCTTCAGATGGGCTTTCATATCCAAGTTCATTGAGTTACCTTCCTCGTGTGACCTCCTCGTACTCATCTTCATTGACTGGTTTTTCATCGTCTTCATTTACTGCATTTCCTTCTGTGTCGTATCCAAGCATCTACTCTGGTAGCAACAGTCTTCTATTCCAACCGTTGACATCTGAAAGCGTGAAGCCAACTAGTGGTGTACCATTTTCTTCGTACAAGTCCGACTTTTACAATAGCGATGCAAGAATGGCTACATCTATGGCAACAGAAGAGAAACCAAGCGACATGAAAGAAAACAAGATGTTTGGTAGGGAGGAAACTGCATCACGTGCCAGACAACGAGAGCAAAGCAAACCACCACCACTATCCCCCAAGCCAGTACGGGTAAGATCAATAAGGCATGTATTACAGTACACATACAGTCAGACCTTGTTATTCAAACCACATTTGTCCTGCTGGTTTTTGTTGAACTAACGAGACTGTCGGATTATCAGATACACAGTGACCATGTAAATTAGTTTCACATGTACTTTCTTCAGAAGGTGATGGTTTCAGATTATCAGGTGTGTCAGAATAACGAGGTCTGACTGTATTCCATTTGTATGTATGCCCCTAATTTCTTTAACATGTTAGTTGAATTTGTTATTTGACATTTTTAGAAAAGAGTTAGCTTTCAAGATCCACCTGCTACTAAGAGTAACGACAACGCACATGAAGTCGAGTTGCCTTTATTAAGCTCCAGTCTTCCTGATGTGGAACCATCCTATGGAGATATTTCAAAACCTCCACCTACTGAATTTACTCCAGCTGTAAACAAAGGGCACAGCAGTAACGAGGATGGTAAGTTACAGCCAAACTGGAATTACAATAAAGTATTAATTATCTGTTGATATCAATTAGACTCAGATGCTTCTAGTGATTGGTCGAGTGATGAGGATTCAATGTTGGTTGCAGCTGGGCCACCGGCTGTTGATCCTCATACGAATCTTGTCGCCAAATGGGAATGGCGAGCAACTCATGGTATGGAATTCGAAAACGCGGGACCATCTAAGATGTCACCTAGTCAAGAAAGGAAGACGATCGAGCTTAAGCAATCACCAAAACAAGAAAGAAGGCCTCCAACACAGGAACAGGAACTCAAAGACAAGGCTGCCCTACCAAGTGTATCTTCACCGATTAAGTAAGTATACTTCAGTGGTTCTGTTTGCAGTGAGTCAAGAAAGCATGTTTAGGAGCCATCGCCCTCCTATTGCTCCAAAGCCAACAGTGAAGCCAAAGGCTTTATTCCATGCCTTTCAAAGATCGCGAAGCAGTGAAATCATGCTGATGGAGAATGGAATCTCATTTGAAGATGTATGAATATATATGTGGTACACTTGGTCAGTGACTGCTTAGTAATGACAATTTTGTTCTAGGATCCGAACTCGTTCCTGAGAGTCCCTTCGCTCACACGAAATTTTTCTCGGCCACGAGGACCTGCCAATCGAAAGCGACCATCTAGATTTGTAAATAAATAACTGATTCAAACTGCTGCTTAATTAATTAATTAATAATTAATTTATATGTTTAGTTTTTTAGTAAAAATTTGATATCGTAGGGTATGGTAGTAGTGATTGCATAAACACAATAGAAACAAGTTTGACATACTAGCAATGACGTCATCCAGCGTTCTATATTTCTATATGGTTCGGAAAAATATCTACATGTAATTATTTTAGTCTAAACAATATATGTACTGAACAGTAGCCTCACGTGACGTTATCACGTGCACAGGTGAAATACGGGTCATTGCTCCTCCCAAGAACTTCACCTCGACTGCTCAGTCATGGCGTCTCTCTCTGTTGCCGGCTCGACGTGCCAAAAGCCAGACACGTACGCATATCTCTGTCACCTCCAAGAGATGAAACAGTGAGTCTCATTTGCATGGATTTTGAATGCCTGCACTACATCTAGTGACTCACATCATGCAGGTGGATGGAGTCTTTACTCAAACGGTCGCTACCGCCGGTCGAAGAGCTCGAGGAGCGTTTGAGGAACGGAGTGCTGCTCGTGGAGCTTGGAAAAGTATTCCTTCCCGGTGATTCGCTCTGGTCTAGAGCGTACGACATGAACGAAAGTCGCTACAGAGTAAACAGTCAACACGACGCGGTCGTGGTGATGTGTGTGGTTGCATGTTTGTGTACTGGGTGTGTGCAATCTAGGAGCGCGGTCTCGAGTTCCGACACACCGACAATACCCTAATTTGGTTGAAGTCGTTGGAGAAACTGGGACTGCCGCCGGTCTTCTATCCTCACGTCACCGACGTCTATGAGAAGAAAAATATGCCCAAGTTGGTGTATTGTCTGCATGCGCTCAGGTACTATGTGTACAGTACAGCAATGGAATTAGTGTGTGTCTCTGACATTCAGTGGCATGGCTAAGATATTTTTTAATTAACTGAGGCAGTTGATGTAAATTTTATAATTTATTTATTTATTTATAAATTATTATAAAAATTTGTTATTTACATTTGCAAAACTACAGAAAAAATATGAAAAATTATTTTGAATTTAGACTTAAGTGTATATCTTAATTAGCCAACTCAAACCATCAACATAAATATCGTTAGCATAGAAAGTATGTTATTATAAGTATCCCTAGAGTTCACTGTTGTTGGTAGGCTCTCGGTGACAAATTGTTATAAATTTTATTAATATTTGTAAACTACAATGAAAAATAGAAAAATAAAGATAAAATAAAAATATAGTATAAACATCTATAAAAATTAAAATAATTTTATTAGTATTTGTAAAGCTACAATAAAAATATAAAAGTGTAGTCAATAAAATGTGTTAGAAAGATCTATAAATGTTAGAATAGGTTCACTGTTGACAGGCTCTCGATGACAAATTTTTTTAATCTATAAAATTATAATAACTTTACTGTTGCAGTGTGGAAAATATCGGTAGGACATAGGACAATGTCCCACCAAATGTGTTGTTTGTCCGACCAAATACTGCACCATCGTTGAGACGTGTTTGGACAAAATATCCACCCCTACGCATATATGATAGTGTAAACCTTGTCTCTTAGCACATGATGGCCTTTCCAATGGTGTAACTGTTAATTTCATGAACTTAGGTGCCTTCTAGCATGCTTTATCCAGAGAAAACCTCAGCTGTCTTTAACGCCACTTCTCCCTTGGAAGTTGGTTATCAAAATTACATGCAAAATGGCTGCAGTAGGGGAGGCACTTAGTTATACATGTAACAACATACAAGAGTGTCCTACCAAGGCTCAGTCTGTCCTAGCCAAAGTAATTCCCTAATTTCCGCACTGCTGTTGGTAGCCTCTTGGTAACAAATTTAGAAAGGTATTGATACTTGAATTACATTTTGTGAATATGCAGCCATTATCTGAAGAAGGAAGGGGAGATTGACACTGCAGTTTCTGATCTCTATGGAGAAGCTCAATTTTCAGGTAATTCAGGCTGTTTTAGCTACCGCGTCGTGTTGTGTACAGTGTGACTGTCTGCTTGTTAATATCACCAATGACTATTTGTTTTCTCTGTGTTTTTGTGCTTACTGTGATTGCGAGTAGCTTAGACCAATTAGATTTCTTGATGTTTGGATTCTTTGGTCCAGTTTTGAGCTTGACAAAAATAGAAATAGAAATTTGATGTGTGCACGTGCTATGATATTATGCTTGCTTGTAATGACTTGGTAGTATATACACCATATACGACTATGTATCAATGAGTCCACAACAATGTATGTGGTGCAGTGACTGTTACTGTGTTCAGCTCGGTATCAGCGTCTTTTGTTTTAGTGTCCATTTTGTTATCTCACGTTTGTATGCAGTGCATGAAAACTGCACTTGCTTAAAATGTCACATGATCATTACTTTTCTATTTTGATTGGTGGGTCTAGGTTTTGTGTCCAGATATCTGAGTATCAAGAAAACTTAGTTCGTCCAACCTTAGCGTTAAACTGTGCTGTCAAACTGAGTTTGTTATATCTCAGTCTTTTGATCTATCCTATTGTATGGTTCTGTGTTTCTTCTGTTTTTTTTTCTGTTTTCATCTCTCTCTCTCTCTCTCTCTCTCTCTCTCTCTCTCTCTCTCTCTCTCTCTCTCTCTCTCTCCCTCCCTCCCTCCCTCCCTCCCTCCCTCCTCTCTCTCTCTCTCTCTCTCCCTCCCTCCCTCCCTCCCTCCCTCCCTCCCTCTCTCCCTCTCTCCCTCTCTCTCTCTCTCTCTCTCTCTCTCTCTCTCTCTCTCTCTCTCTCTCTCTCTCTCTCTCTCTCTCTCTCTCTCTCTCTCTCTCTCTCTCTCCTCTCCCTCCCTCCCTCCCTGCCTCCCTCTCCTTTTATGTGTTTGTCTATTATTTCATCTGTTTCTTGTCTCTCCTCCTGTCTGTCTATGACTCTGCCTGTCGATTCTGAGTTGCTTGAGTAATATTTTGTTTTGGAGACCATGCCCTC
Source organism: Corticium candelabrum (assembly GCF_963422355.1). Classification (NCBI taxonomy): domain Eukaryota; kingdom Metazoa; phylum Porifera; class Homoscleromorpha; order Homosclerophorida; family Plakinidae; genus Corticium; species Corticium candelabrum. Next base: position 1,696,954 of record NC_085095.1, read on the forward strand.
CTGCTTGCCCCCTGATTGCATATTTACTAATCTGCCTTTCCAGCTGTTGTTTTGTTGATTGATGTTGGTTTACTGATCTGCTCGAATGTCAATCATAACGTCATTTGTTTGTCATAGAAAAAGCCGTAGAAACAGCACAAGCAACACTAGAGACAACCGCAGATATACCTTCTATTGAAGTTGTAGAGGATTTAGTAGAGGAAGAAGTCAGTAACATATCAAACAAATAACAACCAGGGCTCATTTTTCTGTGTTTCTTAGCTTCAATATCAAGGAATGGACGTTCTAAAGGCAAACATAGATCGACTAAGAGCACAACTTGGAGAAGAACCGTTGGCGACGTCGGCAACCGTCACCGCACAACAAGAAACTCCGCCATCACCGATAGCAAAACCGACGTTAACACCAAGACAACAGGATATAGAGCTTATCTATGATTCAGCTGGTATCTTTACAACAGCAACAGTAGCACACATGATTATGTCATGTCTTTAATCTCTTAGATTCGGCGAGAGCCACAGCATCATTGAACGGTAAACTTGATCAACCTCACAGCCTTTCTCCGCCGCCCAGTCCATCGACGATCTACGGCGAAGTGAGATGCAACAAGGATGGCGTGACGGCTGTGCTGTACGCGAAAGTCGACAAAGAGGCGGTGAGGAAACGAAAGGAGCAGCTGGCAAAGGAAGGCCTCACGCCGTGTAACATCATTTCTCGTTCTACTTTGTTGTTATTTATTGAACGCCGCGATTGGTGTGTAGTAGAGGCGGCCGTGAGGGACATAAATCGGAGCCTGGATGCGAACGATCCCTTACAAACGCTTAAAGCATTACAGAACGATGCGGCGAATCTACCGAACGTGTTCAACGAACCGGATCGATATCACTACTCGCTTCTGGCCGAACGAAACTTGGCGATGCCGGAAAATGCTCTGGTAACGACTGCAACATTGTTCTCACATCGACAATTGAATTTGTAGGTTATCTGTTAGGTGGTCTACAACGGCATCACTCGTGACGATACCGAACGACTTCTATCGAGTATGAGGTTGGGTGTAGTCACGTGACCAGATGTGTTTACTTTGTAGTTGACGGTGTGATTGTGTGATTTAGTGCCGGAGCGTATCTCATTCGATGCAGCAGTGATACGAATCACGTCTTCTCATTCAGGTCTGTACAACTGTCTCATTCTTGTAGCGCCGCTTGATGTCATTCTTGTGTAGAAATCAGACCGGGATTAAACATTGGAAAATCGATTTTAAAGATGGAAAGTATTTTTTAGGTTCTAGTGCACCGTACGACTGCCTTGCACATTTAATTGAGGTCAAGTTTGTATCCAGCTTTTCCAGTTTTCGTATCTTAACGAATTGCGTTCTTCGTCAGGCTCTTCTCAAGAATCTCCGAGAGCGAACGAGTCTGGCTGTGTATCCTGGTGTGTCTGCTGAGCTGCGGGCGTCCTCAAACTTAGCAGTTGAACTTTCAGAGGTAAGAACCGGATGTTTGTTTTACATCCCTGAGCAACAACCAACGTCTTGTTTTAGGTTTTGAAAAAGCTGCACTTGGAGAGCGGTTGTGAGCTATCACATGAGCAGATTCGTCAAGTCGTCTTGGATACTAACGAACACATTCGAGCTCAAATGAAAGCCATGATGTCGTCCGAACCCGAGTCAACAAAGCAGCCCGAGTCAGCAAAGCAACTGGACAACTCTGCGCCTCCACCACCCCCGGCAGGAGGAATGTCTCGCGTTCGACCGAGCATGAAGCGTTTGGTCTGGAATAAAGCGGTAAGTACAGTACACATCAGGCATTGTACATGAACACATTGGTGTAATACAACGTTTTGTCCCCCATCCAAAGTGTCCCCCTGGATCAAATTGGCTGGACCATTCTGTCTGGGCGGACAGAATAGTCTAAGTCCATTGTGTCTCCTCTGGCTGCAGACTCGTAGGAAGCATTTTAAAAGTGGTCAGGCCTAACACACCCTAAAAAGGGCGTGGTCCAAGAAGATTACACCAAAAGAGCAGTTATCCAGCATACTGGTGTGTATTACCTAGTGTATCACACAACAGGTTCTCGAATAATTATTCTCGTTTTTACCAATAATTACTGTAGTGCAGCGTAAGTTACTTTTGTTCTAACTATAAATATATTAGCTATTTAATCACTTATGGTTTCAACAGGAAGTTTTAGGCAATCATCGACTGTTGGGAGTAGATAGATAGATTTATTGGATATCAATTTTTCTAGTACAATGATGTTAGATAGATACTGCCAACTAATAAAATGTCAGCTAAATCTCTAACTTATACTCTAACTTACAAATAATTAAAGTGGGCGCGGTGCGCCTGGACACGATAGATAGATAGACGACATGTAAAAGTTTGACTGCAATAGTAACTCCAGAGATGGGAAGGCGGACAAAATACTTAACAGCATATGAAAGAAATGATGACATTACGACTGGTAATCCAGAGAGAGTGTGTAGAAGCTCCAAGAGCAGATTTGGCTGTGACAGCAACTTCAGAAAGTGGCTACTGAGAGTGGGTAGGTGGTGACGATGGGCGGGTGGATGGGAACATTGAACGGCAAACAAGAGCACAATGACTGACAATCCAGAGTGAGGATGTATAGAAAATATATTTACACAGGAAGTATTCTATCAGCCAATGGCTGGTCTTGAAAAATGATTTGCCAAAAGCAGACCGACAGGACCAGTTTGTTACCTTTTGTACGACTCTGAAATAGGCCTCTAGTGAATGTCCATTTTAGAAAAACGTGGCCAGACCAGCCGGACCGGCTGCTATGGCCCTGTAGCCCATTTGGTCCGAGCTGACTATTCTTAACTAAACAGATGTCTAGACCAACAAACTCATTTCTATGTTACTCCCAAAGCCAAATGTATACCGTAAATGTTTTGTCAATCACTCACGTCATAATGAAATAGACAAACCTGAGTAGTTTCTTGCAAAGCATCAGACACAGACAGTCGTAACCAGCCAACGGCTAAGATTCGTTCAGTGGCTAAACGAGCGTTTACAATCTTTCAGCCAGATTCCATGTGTAGCACACGCTATACAATTTGGCAGTTAGTTAGAGTGTTCGTTAGCAAATAAGTGCTCTTCATGTATGGCATTCTACAAGAACGCCCATAACCTTGCACATGTGATATAGTAGCAAAGTGTAATCCTGGTGTTGCATACTCAGATTGTATTCTTAGTATGCCGTGAAAGGGTGCTGAAATTGCTCTGTGAGAGATAATCCTGCTTCCCTAGCTGTAATTCTAGGGCTTTGCTTGAAATCATGCATCAACTTGACAAGATACCGTATGGGGTACTATTTTTCTTAGTTCTAAAACATGGAACACAATTCGAGCGTAGAGCATTATTATTCTGCAAGCATAGAGACTGTTGCGTGTTTGTATGCATACCATCACACTACACAAACAAACTACCTAATCTAATTTTACAGTTACCCCTGGCTACCTTCGCTTTCACTTAAGTCGACTTCCTGGTCTGTTGCATATGTTGTAGCCTCGCAAGCCAGGCTCTTCCGCACAGTCGCTGAGCTAAACGCACGGGAATCACGTGAGGAGGAGGAGCTTTTGCCATAATTGCTCCAGTGCGAGAAGAGTTTGGGCACTTTCAAGAACGTCATACTGATGTGGGACCCAGATCCGGTTTCATAGCTTGGATAAGGCTAATTCAATTAGCTAAGCCTTTGAGGTAGGAAAGTTGAGTAAGGATGCGCATCCTTAACACACTGGCTTGTTTTGAGCGAAGTACGTAGTTAATATCATCGTTCGCTTCTAGTACATATATATACAGCTCAGCCATGTAATATTCTGTGGTGTCACGACTCCTTTTCAGCATTTAGTTTCGCCAACATTACACCGCCAAATCTATATGACTACCAATCTGCAGCGCGGTAGTTTGAGAAATAAACTCATGTAGTGTACTCGGTTAGTGTATGTAGCAGTCAGAGTCCATGCATTGAAACAAGTCGTACGTAGTACACAACACATGCAACTACGAGTCAACTCCACACTTACTGAACATGGTCGGGCCACTGCACTTCTGTTTTTCCACACACAGTATAGGTGTTTACCAGTTCAGAGCCAAGCCAATAAAAAGAGCTGCTTGGTAGGTCGGAAGTACTGTCACACGTTTATTTCAGATAGACTGCGTTGGCAATACACGCCATCTGATCGCGACGTGAACTCCGTTCCCATCTCGAGAGGTCAACAAGCTGTATGCCACTGCTTTGATGAATCGTTGAGTGAAATAGGGCCGGCAGTTGTCACACCACTTCCCCAACAGACTATAGATGTCAGAGTAGACGTGCAAGAGTGGTGTGACTGCTACGTCGGTTTCAAACCTGCAGATGAGATTAGTGGTAAGAAATGTTACTGGAGAGTGTAGGTTCACTGGACCAGTCCCATTTAGGCCATTCCTGGGCTCATTATTCACCAGCACTTTGTCCATCAACAGCATCACTGGCTTTCGTGTTCAAGCGCTCTCCGCAGAGGGCTTGTCTGCACTTCATGTATCAAATGCAATTACAGTTAACGAGCTATTTAGGAAATCGAATTAGCCTTATCCAAGCTATGAAACTGGATCCGGGGTCTGATGTTCTCGAAAGCAACCAGGCTCTTCTCGCACTGGAGCAATTCCGGCAAAAGCTCCCCCTCCTCGCGTGATTCACGTGTGGTTATCTCAGCGACTGCACAGAAGAGCCTGGCTTGCGAGGCTACATATGTTGAATCCTCATCGTCACTCAGCGATTCTATTATCTGGGTGTTCATTTCATCACAACCATACACATTGATAGACTCTCGTGCATATAACTGGGTTTGAATACTACCCCAGTGGGGCACTAATTGAGCATGGGGCATTATTATTTCATCTTGGCTTACCATGGGGCACAATTCACAGAAATATGGTAGGATGTTTGAGTGTGACCACATGTGTCATCAGAATACTCACATGTGAAACAGCTGGCAAAGGGGTGTGGTCCATTTTTAGAGTATTCTCCAGTCTCTGAGCTCTTGAAGGTGTGTGGTATCGTTGTACTCGGAAATTTCAGTTAACAATGTACTACAGTAGTATTAGACAGGTACAGTACACATAGCGTTCACTGATAATAGAGCAGCGTTATCACGACTAGCGCTCGCTAGTCTGCAACACGAACATCCAAATGATCAGTGGCTATATTCTGTTGAAGTGAGGTATTACCATTGCTGAGGACCATATCTCAGCTCTCCGAAGCAGTTGACTTTGGATCTGGCTATGCCACTGATGACATACCCAAGAAACTAAATACGGTCAATATAATGATTCCTGAGAGTTTGAACAGTCTCAGCACATTGGATGTTGACTTCTGCATGCAAACAGTTGCTGAGCATGCGCAGACTATAAAATATGCGCTACACCAGCATAACACAAATATGCAGACAGAAATCGTATCTCCGTGTAAATGTGTACGTTTAGGTTGACAGACTAGCATGGGGACATTTTGGGCGAAATGCAGACGACATAGACTGTCCGGTGGAACACTTTAGATCAGCCAAAATGGTCTGGGGGACACTTTGGGCCAGGGACAGCTTATACTGTTACCAGCATGCACTTGAATTCTTTCCACTCGGTTTCTTTCCAGATGATTTTGAATCTTAATCGGCAGCAGTCCGAAGCTTACTTAAGAGACATCGGCCGGTCAGGCGATGACGATCTATTACGATTCGATTTTTGTGATTTTTTGTGGCATGTGCAGACCAGGGTCGTACATTGTGCGTCCAAGTGAAAGTCAAGTCGGTGACTTCTCAATCACTTTCAGGTATGATGTTGGAGATCGTTGAAGCTCGTTGGTTAGTCTGGTTTGTTGCAGAACCAACTCTGAGACGAGACACTGGAAGGTGAGTCATCAGAATGGAGGCAAACTGGTTATTCATCCGCAGCCACAAATGTACGACAGTTTGGAATCGGTCATACAGGTGGGTAAACGTGTTTTTGCGATGATTTGTGTGTATGCATGCACTGAATGATGAATTCCTTTAATAGTACCTTTGCTCTAACTAAGTGTTGTATGTATATTTTTCATGACTTTTTCAAGAACTAGACTTGGACCACTGTCAGTGTGTGTTATTGAACACACACACACACACACACACACACACACACACACACACACACACACACACACACACACACACACACACACACACACACACACACACACATGCATGCACACACACACACACACACACACACACACACACACACACACACACACACACACGTGCACACAGACACACAGACACACAGACACACACGCACACACACTATGTTTCACCATTCATTCTGCATCTCAAACCTTCCCGTTGAATAAATACAAAATTAAACAGAATTTAACAAAAAAATTAAGAAAAAGTGAGTACAAAAATACATACACACAAAAATATGAAATACTATATTACGACTCATATCTGTGTATGAAATTCCTACAAAGTTCCAATAGCTTTGGCTCAATGCCTATTTCTTGTTCCAGTTCTTTGAAACGACCATAAGCGCTGCCACCGGTCTAAGGATGATCCCGTTGGTTCCACCAACTCGAAAAGCCAGTCAGTACCCACATCAGACAGCATGTCATGGTTATCTCACATCATCCGTTGGTCGGTTTGTACACATTAGGTGTTCCACAACAGCAGATACCAGCGCAACAGTCCAAGTCGTCTCCACGTATGACGCCTCGTCGTGCGTCGTCCCAAGGCGTCGCTCAGTGGACTGTCAGCGACGTGGCCGAGTGGCTGCATCGTGTTGGTCTCGGTGAGTACGCAGAGACGTTCCGTGTAAATGAAGTCGACGGTCAATGTCTTCGGTCACTCAACAATGAAATGTTAAAGAACGATCTCAATGTCGCGGCGTTGGGTAATCGACAGCGAATACTACGAAAGCTCCAGGTGTTGCAGAACTAGATCGACCACGTTTCTCTAACTCATGTTACCATGAATTTCTTATTGTCATGTTTTTATTGATATCAACTACTGTGGGAGTTTTATTTTATGTGGAGGTGGCGAGTTGTACGGATGTAATCAGGTTGGTAGGTGGTGACTCTCTGCATGCATGTAGGGATGTATGTATGTTATACATATATGTATACGTGTACAACAAGGTGTAGATCTGCGATTGCCTGTCTCCGTGTGCTGATCTCTGAGTTTTTGTCTGTTTGTGTGTCTGTCATGTATTACATTGCAGTGCGTTGTGGAAGATTGATGTATTTGGGTGTGGACCGTTTTGTTGATATATCACTGGAGCACTGACAGGTGACATTGAGAATCTATCAGCTGTTGTATTGCCTTCTAAAGAACATCCCTATGAGAGGCCAAGAGATACTTCGAAATCGGTCATTTGATCCTCATTATTTGAAAGATGTTATGTTTTCAGAGGTGTCTCTCTGTCTTTCTCTGGTGTGTGTGTGTGTGTGCACGTGTGTCCAGCGATGGATAGTAGTAGAGCAAGCAAATTGACAACTACCTGCTTAAAGAAGTTAGCATCTCTCCTTTCAGAAAATAGGGACATACCATACAGTCTAGCAATTGCCTGGAAAAGGTGTGGAGTAGTGTTTGCTCTTGTAAGGTCTTCATTTTTGTGTTTGCGATGCTGTAGGTCTGGCAGAAAAGCATTGCATTCATCCGGTAGCTTACTTTCTGTCTGCGCAGAGAGTCAGTTTTACAAGTAGTCTAGATGTATGTTTTGATTAAACTTTTAATCAACAAATGACTGCTTTCCGGTTGGTGGTTGCAGTGTTATTGTTATTTATGTATATTATGTTATAGAGCATTTAGTTTGTTGAAATGTATCATAGTATGATCTATTCAACTACACCATTTTATTCAGTAGTGTGTGTGTGTGTGTGTGTGTGTGTGTGTGTGTGTGTGTGTGTGTCTGTCTGTTTGTCTGTCTGTCTGTCTGTCTGTCTGTCTGTCAATGTTAGTATAATTTCATAAATCGACACTAAAACACTCAAATATCATAGACTAAAAGAATGTCGAGCGACTGACAAGGCTGTTTGTTTGTTTGTCTGTCTGTCTGTCTGTCTGTCAGTACATATTTCTCATACAAGATGTTATTACCCTCTACAATATGATAAAAATCCACCGGCATAGGAAGTGGGGGCTGAGGGGGTTAGAGCCTCCTCACTCAGTAGGAATTGAAATTTTGTGTGCCAGTGACTTTTTCAAATCTGTTTACGGACTGGCAAGTGAGGTAGTTTTGCTTACTCGAGATGACATCCACGGTACAGCCCCCCCCCCCACTCGTGAACATCTTCCTACACCACTGAAATCACCAAGTTCTAAAACAACTGGGACCCAAGGGGTACCGAGCTTGAGTGGGTACAAATTTCAAGATTGCCATTACTTTACTTTACTAAAATGCTTGATAATGGCCTCATTTTGAGCCAATTTTGACCATAAAGATCACTTTCTATTGTCTACCTAGCAAGGTTCTGAAATCACGAGTGTGAAAGTGGCGCATAAGAGTCAAACAGTTGACAATAAGCTAACAGAGTTACTAATGGCGTCTGTCTGTTTTAAACTTGATGTCTCTTGATGGCAACAAAATTCTGAATATGAAGTCCCTGCCAAAATTTCGGCCAAGTTTGAAAATGGGCAATAAGGTTTGACAAATCGATTAAATCCTAAACTGACACCAACAGAGCTCACTTTATGGTTAACATGTGGGTGGTGAGATCCCATCATATAGATGCATGACTTCTAGTGTGTAAAACTTATTGTCTCAGTAGAACCCCAGTAAACTGATTATGAGACCAAATCTGGTCATCAACAAAGCAGTGTTTGATGGCATGCATCAGACCATCAAAACTGCCATACGTATGGATATGTATGGGTATGTATAGTATGGATATGTATGGTATGGATATGGATGGGTATGTATGGTATGGATATGTATGGTATGGATATGGATGGGTATGTATGGTATGGATATGGATGGGTATGTATGGTATGGATATGGATGGGTATGTATGGTATGGATATGGATGGGTATGTATGGTATGGATATGGATGTGTATGTATGGTATGGATATGTATGGGTATAGATATGTATGGGTATGTATGGGTATGTATGGTACGGATATGTATGGGTATAGATATGTATGGGTATGTATGGTATGGATATGTATGGGTATGGATATGTATGGGTATGTATGGTACGGATATGTATGGGTATCTATGGGTATGTACTGTCTTTACATACAGCTGTGCACGACCCAATACATTCCCCGAGAAACGAAACTCTACTCATTTTATGACCTTATAAACACGAAACGAAGTATTTTTGAACTTCAGTCTGAATAGACGTTCGTGACCCTTCTGGTCGACTTCATGACAAAACCTTGCCTTGGTGCTGCTTTTTGCTCCCACAATTTGCTCGCCATTGACCGTGTCTACGATGTCACGAGTACGACAGCCGACGTCGTCTTCGCCATAGCATCGACCCTCTTCAAGAATGATGTAATCGGCGTCGACTTCGTTTAGTATGTCATGCACCTCGGCGACGGTTCGTTTGCTGTAGACTTGATACACCTTGACATCATCATTGAATGTATTGAGACACATGACACGACAAGTATGTACACGTGGTCTTGTGTCTTTGTCTGTCTGTCTTTGTGTCTGTCTGAATTTGTTTGTTTGTTTATTTATTTATTTGTTTGTTTATTGATTTATTTGTCTGTTTGCTTGTTTGTTTATTTGTTTTTTATTTGTCTGTTTATTTGTTTGTTTTTATTTATTTATTTATTTATTTGTTTATTTATTTATTAGTTTATTTATTTATTAGTTTATTTATTTATTTGTTTATTTATTTGTTTGTTTTTATTTATTTATTTGTTTATTTGTCTGTTTAATTGTTTGTTTGTTTATTTATTCATCTGTTTGTTTTTGTTTGTATTTATCTATTTGATTATTTATTTATTTATTTGTTTGTTTATTAATTTGTTTGTTTTTATATATTTTTGTTTGTTTATAAATGCGATTACAAGACAATGCATTAGATGTTAGACGTTCTAACTTGTCGTGTTCGTCGTCTCAGCCACTTGTCTTCATAGTGCGGATGGTTACAGATCGGTCTGTTTGTGCACAGTTTCACCGACGCCATTAGTTGCATCGTTCCTGCAAATGAAGCCACAGGGTGTGTGTCAGCCCTACAAACAGACTGTCCTGTACATGATGCATACAACCACAGGCCATCGGTGTTTACCGTATCCAACGCATGAGCTCGACTATGTGCGGGTCGTGAAATTCTCGAAGGTCGTCGAGTTCTTCCCGCATTACAGGCAAATGCTGGACACACAAAAATGCTACAAAATTCGTTTAGCAGTGAGAGAGGATCGATGCTTACTAGAGTAATGATTGCAGTGACTAGACCAGCAATCATCACGTATTTCAACCCTTGAGTCTGAAAGACAGCGGAAATGCAGAGCATTGGCAAGTGCAAACAGTAAGTCGATGTGGCTCTTACAGTCACTCGAGAAATTCCGAGTTTCTCTTGAATAGATGTCCACATGGACGTGTGAGTAAGACCAGCGGCAGCGAGAATGGACGAATGAGGCAACCAGAGGAACTTACATCGAAGCGTGGAGAGAGCCATTATGCCAAACAAAATTGACATAATGAAATGGTGTGCAAATTCTGGATGGGCTTTAAGCATTGGAGGAGACAGGGTGACAGAATCCGGGCTCTCACTCGAGCTACCAAAACAAAAAGTCAAACGATTTCTATAGCATTTATTTCATTATAGAACATTTTTGCTTTTCATTACATCTTCTACCCTCCCTCGTCCTTCCCTCCCTCATCCTTCTTTCCCTCATCCCTCCCTCCCTCGTCTCTCCCTCCCTCGTCTCTCCCTCCTTCATCCTTCCCTCCCTCATCCCTCCTTCTCTCCCTCCATCAATCCCGCCCTTGTCCTTCCCTCCCTTGTCCTTCCCACCGTCATCCCTCCCTCCCTTGTCCTTTCCTTGTCCTTCTCTCCCTCATTTCTCCATCCCTTCCTTGTCCCTCCCTTGTCCTTCCCTTCCTCCCTCCTTTTCATCCATCTCCTGGCATGTTCATCTCTTTAGCTCCAAAACATCAGTACATACTCTACCATTATTATTGTTATTTACAATTATTTTATTGTCATTGTTATTATTATTACCTCCAACACATTTTGAATATTGTCACAACCAAGAGAGCACCAGTGACCACCAACACACCGAGATACGACGGTAGGAATAACGTCTTGGTCAGTCTCAGCCAATGACTCGACGCCATCGCTTGAAACGAACTTTCGCAAACATAAAGCAAAACGTCAAAGTCTCTAAAATCGTAGACACATGAATGCTACACAATATCCCATCACAGAGAGAGGCCACATGCCATACCTCAAGTCGGAAGGATTCCGTAGCCCGATTTTTGTCATCACAAAGTCAACAATATGTTGATCAGAGGTAACACCCAAGCTCATCTGCTCACAAACTGCCTTATACGTGGAGCATTAGTGATGACCTATAGTACATACCTTCACACAGACGTTGATCAACAATGTCAATGTGATCACCAAAAATGTCAAGCCGGCTACGGTCCCTATGAACATCCAAATCGATCGTCTCGGTTGGACACGTCCACCGTGCTATCACAAGCATCAACTACATGCTGCAACAGAGAGATCAATGTATACAGTCCAACCGGTAGCTTGAGAACAATCAAGCCAGCGAACATGAAACTGAGAGCCAGTGACCCCAACAACATGACATTTCCGTACTGCAGAAAGCATCCCGTCAGGATAACGGTTATGAGGGTAGCGTAGAGACGAATGACCTTAATACGAGTAATACAACACATTGGTAACGGTTGATGTCAATATGTTGAGATTATTCTTGTCAAACCTTTTTGCAAGGGAGGAATCCTAGCAGCCATATGCCGTATATGGCGATCACCTGGGGCAGCAATATGAACTGGGCGAACTGCCAGAAGAGAACGAAGATCAAGGTCGATAGGAAGATGCCGGCTAGAGCCAGTTTCTACAACAAAGACGTTTTTCATGTTGCAGATTGCAATACGTGTGCGTGCGCGCGTGTGTGTGTGAGTGTGTGTGTTTGTGTCTGTGTGAATGTGTGTGTGTGTGTGTGTGTGTGTGTGTGTGTGTGTGTGTGTGTGTGTGTGTGAGTGTGTCTGTGTGTGTGTGTGTGTGTGTGTGTGTGTGTGTGTGTGTGTGTGTGTGTGTGTGTGTGTGTGTGTGTGTGTGTGTGTGTGTGTGTGACTCTGTGTGTGTGTGTGTGCGTGCGTGCATGTGTGTGCGTACATGTGTGTGTGCATGCGTGTGTGTGTGTGTGTGTGTGTGTGTGTGTGTGTGTGTGTGTGTGTGTGTGTGTGTGTGTGTGTGTGTGTGTACCCGACAATATGCTGACACGCACCCGTATACATGCCAAAACGTCAACTTTCACATACAGAGTCACAAAAAACAGTTGCAGAAACAGAAACGGATACGCCCAGTTCTCTCGGAGAGGAACAGTGAAATCAATTCTTGTCATGTCACGCCTGCAATGCCAACAATCTGGTCTACACTTGATTTATAAAGATTCGACGCACTGTGGGTACTGTACCGATTGAAGGCAAAGAATGTGACTGAGAGCAGACCAGATATCCATGAGCCGGACAGTAGCCAGGCGGTACAGTAGACAGCGACCATGTAGATGCCATGAAGTGAGAAGACTGCATCAATGTAGAAGTAGATCGGCTCCCAAGTCTTCTGCGACAACGTCACTTGACATAATTATTAAACGAAACGTGCACACACACACACACACACACACACACACACACACACACACACACACAAACACATGCAGACTACATGCATGGACAGTGTTGTTGTTTGTTTGTTTGTTGCTGTCTGTAATTCATACAAAAACAAACAAACAAACAAACACATGCATAGACAATGTTGTTGTTGCTTGTTTGCTTTGTTTTTGTAGTCTGTAATTCATGCACAAACAAACAAACACATGCAAACATACATGAGTGGACAATGTTGTAGTTTGTTTGTTGTTTTTGTTGTCTGTAATTCATGCACAAACAAACACATGATAACATACATGCATGGACAATGTTGTTGTTTGTGTTTGTTGCTGTTGTCTGTAATTAATGCACAAATAAACAAACACGCAATTGTATGCATGGACAATGTTGTTGTTTGTTTGTTGTTTGTTTGTTGTTGTCTGTAATTCATGCATAAACAAACACATGTACAAACATACATGCATAGACAATATTGTTGTTGTTGTTGTTGTCTGTAATTCATGCACAAACAAACAATCAAACCCATGCAAACGTACATGCATGCATGGACAATGTTGTCGTTGTTGTTGTTACTGTTGTTGCTGTCTGTGGTTCACACACAAACAAACAAACAATGCAAACGTACATGCAGTACCTGTCATTGTCATGGTAGTTATTGTTGTTTGTTATTTTTGTTGTCTGTAATTCCACAAAATTTGCTCGAGGTTTTCTATTTTTGGTTATTCCAGTACCAACTCCCAGGAGCCAACACTAGATGACCACCTCAAGTTTCATATCGTACCGTGCACACCATCATATTGAGTAGTATGGCTCTACCATATACGTGCAAAGCCGTGCTTCTTTCTGCATTCAGGTTAGGCCACTCCAAGTATATATATATATATAATTATATATATATATATATATATATATATATATATATATATATATATATATATATATATATATATTAGTTCCTGGTCACCACCCACATGATTTTTTCTCTCAGATCAAGAAAATTATTTATTATCATGCATGCGCAGTACAATCACTGGACACTAGCCTATGTGTTTGGCTTAGCTAATTGGAGTGCTGCAAGTCCAAAGAAAGAGTGAAGAAGTATGGGCAATAGCAAAACTTTACTTTGTTATTGCCGTACTTGTTGTGTCTGTTTATCTTTGGTACAGATAGGAAGCAGTGAAGTCAAATCGTGTTAGTAGATCTGAAACGAACCTAAAATGCTGCATATTTTGTTTTCAGAGTTAATACCACTGAAGTCTTTTTGATGGGCGTAGCATAAAGATGTCTGTCTGTCTGTCTGTCTGTCTGTCCATCCATATGTCTGTCTGTCTGTCCATCTGTCTGTTTGTCCATCTGTCTGTCTGCCTGTCTGTCTGTCTATCTGTCCATCCATCTGTTTGTCAAATTTTCATATATTTTTATACATCAAAGCTAATACAGGTGAAACTAAAGTAACAGCTAATGAACAACAAGTGTCACAACTACAATTACAATTACACAAATAACAATTAGCATTAAAAAGCTCCCCTACGGAGCCTACAAACCGAAATTTAGTTTACTGAATTGAAAGTTGAACAACATCTAAACTCTGGTCTGTATTCTGTCCATATGTTACTCTGATCATCTTTCTAGCCAACACCGAGGCATTGCAACGCTGAAGTTGTACTGACAGCGTCTTCTCCAATGTGTTTTAAAATCTGAGGGATTGTTTCTTCCTTCTTCATCTCTGTATAGTTTGGAAAGTTTATCGAGGAACGTTGATGCTTCTTCTCCCCACCCACCAAAGTGCTCGAAAACTAGTGGAATAAGGGTAGGAGTGTACCCTCCAGGCAACTGCTCTTGAGAATATTTGTTATGTTTGATGTCTTCTCTTCTTCTTGCTGCAGCTCCATCCGTAGTTGCTGCACTTCGCAGAATGTCCTGGCTCCAGGGGTGAGCAAGGGCCACATCAAGCTCGACATTTCCCCCACATGTTGAGTCAAACACAACAATGTCTGCTCTATTGTTGGATGTTGTATATCTATCTTTTGGTTCAATTTGATGCTGGCATTGTAGACTGCTCATGCATTCAGACCAGCACAAAACAACAGAATTGTGAGACCAAACTGGGCCTCCACCCATTTTGCATGTTAGTAAATGGTACCCTTCAACATCTAGTGACTTTCCACATTCACATTTAGTGGCCCAAGGTGGTAAAGACAAAGGTAGACCCAATCTGAGAGAAGCTGCCAAGACAAAATTGCCAGATGAAAGTGCAAACTTCTCTGAAGATGGAATGGAATCTAACCATGCTCCTGCTCCTTTACCTCTAATTGAACGCAATCGTGCTGCATCTCGGTTAGAACCAGTTTCAATCAACTGATCTGCTTTCGATTGTACAAATTCTGTTGTTAGACGATGTTGCAACTTTTTTGTGTTAGGCAACAAATCCGACAACGTTGAAATATCTTTGAGATGGTGTTCTAAAGTTAGCCCAATATCACTCGCATGATTAGATGATGTCACTAATCATGCGAGTGATATTTGTCTGTTTGTCTGTCTATCCATCTGCCTATCTGTCTGTCTGTCTGTCTGTCTGTCCATCCATCAATCTGTCTTTTAATAATAATAATAATAATAATAATAATAATAATAACCCCAGTGACGATAGTAAATTATGAAACGTGTCTGTCTTTCTCTCTCATGTTTCTCTAGCTTTATTCATGAGACTATGACTCGTTTCAGTCAGTGGGGAGTTTCTGTGGTCTGGCAAATGGTCCGTTGACGATGACGTTCAGTGCTTTCCTGGTGATCGTTGATATCCACTAGGCGTGCTGTCCATGAGTTCACGGTCACCGTAATGCCTGCAATCTATATCGAATTGGCTAGTCATTGATCGCCGTATGGACTGCACGGAAACATGTACCACGCTGGGCTCACCTGCCGGGTTGGTGGGCGCCCAGATGGGGGTAAAGACCCCACTTGCCCATTATGGAGGGGCATAGCGACACATAATAATAATAATAATAGCCCCCGCATATGCACGGGCAGTATTGTTGTCTCACTGAGCAACCGCCTGTGGACATGAAAGAGACCTACGGATGGCTAAAGGCAGCGAATCTTCCTGCTACAACTGAGGGACTGGTTGTTCCTGCTCAAGACCAAGCTCTTCGGACTCGGTACTATGACCACAAGATTCTACATCGTGATGTCAGTCCTACTTGCCACAAGTGCAGTGTAGGCCTGGAAACAGTCGACCACATTGTGGCAGGCTGTAGTACTTTGGCACCGACGGACTACACTGATCGACACAATCGGATGGCCTCCATCATTCACTGGAATGTTTGTCGCCATTTTGGGGTTCCAGTGGAGAGCAGATGGTACCGGCATCATCCTGATAGGTTTGTAGAGATGGCTGACATTATTATGATGTGGGATACCACCATCCCCACTGCCAGGAAGATCAAAGCCAATCGTCCTCTGTCTTAGAAATAAGAAGACAAACACTTGTCTTCTTATTGATATCAGCTGTCTTGCTGATGGCAACATTGGCAAGAAACATGCTGAGAAGTTGGCGAAGTACAGCGACTTGCGAGTGGAGATAGGCCGCATGTGACATTGTCAAACACTGGTGGTTGCGGTGGTCTTGGGAGCTTTGGGCACAGTGCACGCAGGTATTGCACGGTGGCTGGACATTATTCCAGGTCATTACAACCTGCAGCACTTACAGAAAACAGTGCTTCTGGGATCTACTCGGATCCTTCGTAAAGTCATGTCTTCTTTCTAGACAGCCGTGATGGTCTAAGTACTTCTGAAGCAGGGTTTCCTTCCGGTACTTGTAATAGACTTTACAAACCAGACTGATCTGGTTGAGCACGACACATAGCCCCCGCATCAAATATTGAGAACTACAGATCATGCAGAACTAATATATTTCTTGGACTGACCTTGTTGTAACAATTAATTATTAGGTTTTAACGTTGGGGTTAGGAATAGAGTTATATGCTGTAATAATTAATTAATTATGAGGTTTTAGGGTCGGAGTCAGGGTGGAGTGGAATTACATATTGTAAAGAAAAACATTTATTTAGGTGTTAGGATCTGGGTTAGGGTTGGAATTAAGATCCTTGCAACTGTGATAAGTCTCTGCAATCAAAGCTGTCTCATATAAAGTCAATGCATGCTGACTCTAAAAAAAACTCCAAACCTACCCAAGGCCATAGGAACCGGTCCAGTAGGTCCAGTTTTGGCTGGACCATCTTTCAAAAAGTGTGTCCTTTTGACAGTCAACAATTGCCTGGAAATTGCAGTTGAAGGTAGAGGTGATTAAATAACTAATATATTTATAGTTTGAACAAAAGTAGATTACAGCATCTTGACGATTTTCGCTGCCCTGAGAGCTTGGAGTAGAAGGCCATTACGTAGCCACGTATCACAGTAACTGTTGCTAAACGAGAGTAATTACAATTGTTGTGCAATATGGACCACACCCTCTTAGCGCGCGTTAGATCAGACTATCTTTGAAATGCTTTCTATGGGTGTGCCACCTTCAGTGCATTGGAATGTCTCAGGCAGCACAAACAACCAACCAATTGAATTTAAATAACGAAAGCGATCCAATACCAAAGTATACTGACCTCCAAAATTTTGTGGAATTATAGTAGCACGTTACTCCTTTATAATACACAAACACGTCTCCTCGAGCAACACAGTATCGTGCATAAACTGTACACATTTACAGTAGTAGACTAGAGGTTTTAAATTAATAAATAAATAAATAAATTAATTAATGTTATGATACCTGGATAGGAATCGTTCTGTACAGAGCAGCTGCTATGATTTCCTGAAATACGTTGAATCTCTCGATGATGTTTATTGTTCGTGGGTGTTCAGTTGTGTTGTCATGAGTTAGTGAATATAGTCCTGTGTATGGGAAATACACGTGCAAGAGTGTAATTGGCGATTTTGGTGACTAAGGAGTGTGCATACCTTGTGACCAAGATTTGGCTTTGACCAATTGCTTGTAGTAGAAATAGTAAAGACCTTGCTCGGATCGAAATGAAATCTCCCTTTCTAGGTTCTGTTCAAGACAGCAATGGTTAGCATATAGAGATACACACAAGCATGCACACACACACACACACACACACACACACACACACACACACACACACACACACACACACACACACAACCTACCTAACTATATCTTCAAACATAGATATCAACATATATACACAGACATTTTTGTTACAAGAGCCCCTAAGGCCCAGGTTAGATACTGCTAAGCACTTGCTACGATACTTTACAATCTACCACTATCAGTAGTCACTATATGTCACTATATGTCACTATGTACTTCAACTTGCTCCTTGGACAGAACTGACACTCTGGAGAGAGAGGCAATTGTATGTTAGTTCCTTACCCAAGGGAACTTATGTATGTGGCCCTCCCGCACTTGAACTCTAACCCAAAGGTCCCGGATGTTGCCAATATCCAACTGCACACTCTAACCAATTGAGCCACATACATACATTTTTTTTTGTTATTATTAAAAGTTGGTACAACTTCTAAATCAATCTAAATTCTTTACACTAAAGCTAGGTTTACAAAAGGTCCCAAAGGCTTCCAAAAGATATGTCCGACTTTCTTGCACAAACAGATCGTATATGTCGACGTAGATGCCACTTAAAACTGTTCATAATTCCAACAGGAGGAAGAGTTTTTCTTTTTGTCCAATAGGTGGTCATGAGAATGACGAAGAAAGTTCTTAGGTTTCCAGTTTCATTCATCAGCTCCAATGGATGGAGGGCCGTAGGTGGATTTAAGGATACCCTACTCAATAAGAGACAAACTTGCCGTAAGAGTCCTTTCCATATCAGGCAAGTATTGAATACATGTTCAATGGTGTCGTCTGGCTGGTGGCACGCTGGACACTGACGTGTTGTGGCAAGTTTAGCCGTATAGAGGACTGAGTTAGTTGGCAGAACCCGGTGTAGAAATTTCCATGCTATGTCCCATTGTAAAGGCGTCATGTTTTGAGGAAAATTCCATAGTGAGAGCCATTGTTTGTCCGTAATTGGTCCGTATGAGGCCTCCCATTTTTCCTGGCACGGTGGACGGTCTATGTGTTTAGATAAGAGACATCGGTACAGTAAACGTATATTCGCATCTGACAGTAGCAGTGGTTTATCGGCTGTGCTGAAGAAACAGAGACGTGCCTGCCAATGTGGCATTCTATGTTCGGAAGAGGGCTCTTGATGGGGGAGGCTAGTCCAAGATTGCGGAATGGCATGTAAAACTTGAGGGTAAAATTTTGCCGCGACCGTTATGCATACATACATACATACATACATGCTTACAGACATACAGACCTACAAACATAGACACCTCCTGAAGACAGGAAAAGACTAACCTCTCTTCCCGTCCTTACCCGCCTCTCGTACACCAAAGGCCTGGCCACGCGAGACTAGGCAATTAATTAATTAATTAATTAATTAATTAATTAATTAAACTACATAAACCATCCATTGTACACGTCATACATATTCTGATAAATTATTTGTCTCCTCAACAAACAGCAGTGTACATAGACGCAAAATTAGACAGTCAAGACTCTAATAATTTAAACTACTAGCTACAAGCAGACCCTCCACTCACTCCAATGTTGGAAAACCAGAGATAGTTTTCGTGCAGCAGCTTGAGGTATTGCGCCCAGTAGTAGGCGAACGCCAATACCGCAAGCAGGACGAGAGACGCTCCGCAAATTTGGAAAGCAGATTGTCGCCTTTGTAGCCACAACGCCTGCAACTCTGGCATGTTCGCACCTTGCACACTCGCATTGCTGCTTCGTGTTCCTACTGATGATGATGATGATGACTTGGATAAATCTCCTACTGACTGGTTTGCATTGCGGCCGCCGCTTCGTTGTCTCAACTTTCTACTTGACATCACACAACAACAACCCAGACGGATGTACACCAGCACGTGACTGTGTGTATGCCCACGTGACTGTGTGTAATCACGTGATCGGACACCATTTCAATTTCGATATACAAAAAAGTAAGCTTAGCAACGTAGAGTGTACGCTTCGAAAGTCGCAAGAACGTGTTTGCAATCGACTTTTTTGTTTTAGGCGTCAGACGGTGTGGGCGAGGCTGAAACATGAAAGTACGAGGGTTAGCTAACTAGAGGGCTCATAGCTGTGGAAGCGACGGTGTAAGCACAGCTTCAATTACTAGTTACAACTGTGGTGCAATAGGTACCAGTTACTGAGTATGCACAGGAGTACAGGACAGTACGCAGTGAACCTGCACGTGACTTCGTTTACGTAGCCAGCTGTGCATAGCCTTGGCCTCCCAGACCCGTGTAGCGCCGATTCAAAATTATCCTCCACTTACCAGTTTGTGATAGCTTTCTGTTCAACGACAAAGTGATTCTCGATCTTTTCCTTGTTACACGTGACCCAAGAAATGCATATGTGTCTGGAACTTCGAGGCTAGTAGGTGGATGAATAGATGCGTGATCCGCGTTGTCCGTGCACGTGGCTTCAGGTACCTCTCCATGGCTACTTACACGCTCCCAGTTTCCGATGCCATCGCGATAGTAAACGCTAATGCTCTGGTTGCCACATATACTTGTAATTATTTTCAGTCAAGAATGTGCTAATCACAGTCTTGAAGAGTGTGTTTGATACTAGGGCCAGACTGTGTGTGTTTGTGTGTGTGTGTGTGTGTGTGTGTGTGTGTGTGTGTGTGTGTGTGTGTGTGTGTGTGGTGTGTGTGTGTGTGTGTGTGTGTGTGTGTGTGTGTGTGTGTGTGTGTGTGTGTGTGTGTGTGTGTGTGTGTGTGTGTGTGTGTGTGTGTGTGTCAGTTGTCCTCTGAGAGGGGCGTGTGGTATGTCCGGGATGTTCACTTTGGACGACACCACCCGTAGTTGAAATCAACTTTCTGTTTAAGAGTACGCCAAATAACGCTTCGAAAGTCGTAAGGACGTATTACTATTTACAACCGATTTTCTTTACGTGCCAGGCGGTGTGGGCAAAGGTAAACTTAAAAATATGAAGGTCTACTAACTAGGGCTGTGGAAGCGACGACTTCGCCACGTGACCACATGCATAGTCCACGTGACTGCTCATCTGTGTTCACGTGACTTAACGTCATTGACTTCAATTTTGATACAAATGGCCGAGAAACGTAAACGAGTCGGTTTTCGCTCGAAGCGTTCGTCGGGGTCACAAGCGTCAATAATACGATTTAACGTGGCGGAGGAGACAACAGAGGCAGTCGTGGACGGCGCACAAGCGACGAACTCGGCCACACATGCCACGCCCCTTGGCAAAGTCACCACATCTCCTGCCAAACAACTTGTTACAAACGTTAGTGATGAAGAGAACCGAGCAGTAGCGAAAAGAGAGAGCGAAACAGCGACGAAAAGCAAGACTAGGACTAGACACGTCGCTCCTCTCTTCCCTGAGAGCGTCGACGGCGACCTCGACTTGTTCGACGGGCACAGGGCAATGCTGGAAGAGAGCGAGACCAGCGACATGAAATTCACGCCGAGCTCTGACGCTTCGAGTCCGCGCGAAGGCTCGTGTGAACCAGTCGAGTCTCAATCAGAGGACGGCAGATTGACTGACTCCCTACCGGATGGGGGTTGGGATGATGCTGAGTGCGGACGTACGCGTGTCGACACCTCGCCAGACGTCGGCGTCGTAGACACATTGTTGACCAGTGAAATTCTTGATAGACGTCACGCCCAGATGGATGTCTTCCTGGAGAGAGTCGATTTTTCGAGTTCGTCTGTTGAGGATGGGAGTCGGAGTGTTGTGATGCATCGAGAGGTTGATGATGTTAGTCTGTCATCCGAACAGGATTGTGTAGACGGTCAGAAGGATGGAGACAAATTTGTCAGCGAGCATCCATTGGCGTTTAGCGTTGAGCCGTCTTCGGATGAGACCGAAGACGACTCGGAATTTACGAAAGAGTCAGAGTCGGTTGTGATCGTGGACGACCATTATAAACAGACTCCTGTTGTGACGACTCCTCCTCAAGTCAGGAAAACAGCTAGAAGTATTCCGCCTGCGCGGCCACCGCCGCCGTCGAAAGTCGTATCTAAAGACAAAGTTTCAGACGTGAAAGACGGATCGAAAAATTATGTTAAAATTGAGGAAAATGTTAAACCTCTTGATGTGTCATACTGGTCTTTCCGGTTTCAGGGTCTTCTGGTGTTCTCCATGTTGATATTCGTATTCAACTTGATTAATTCGTCGGTGTATTTGTCTGGTGTATTCGATGGTATCGTATGGGTGTTTCTGATGGCGTGTACTCTGTTGTATCAATACGTACACGAAGATGAGGAACCATATCGCAGTCGGGCGCCGTCGATGAAACTCCCTGTACCCGTGGTATCACAGAAGACACGCAGTGCGATGACACCACATCGTTGTATTGAAGCCGAGTTTACTGCTATTCGTGTCTATGACGGTCCGCTCCTTCACCAACCGAGCATGACGACGAAAGTCCACGTGATCATGGACGGTCATACCATGCACATTTCAGCTATTCGTGACATGCACATGAGTTTTCATCGGATGATGGACGAGGGGTACGGAGACGACGACGGAGAGCGAGTGACTAATACAAAAGTGTTAGACGTGCGTGACGCTACCGTCCAGTTGGCTCCGTTTGATCTAAGCCGAAAGCAACGTTTCAGTAAGAAATTTCCTATGAAGGTGACGTTCAAGTACAGCCTTCCGGACATCTGTGTAAGTCTTAGTTTACGACACACGCACGTAGCACATCAGAGATCGAGACATATTCAAGGCGACGAAGACCGCGTGTTATATCTGTTTGCTCCGACTAGTCGTGACAAAGAGATGTGGTTCTGGCGTCTACAACTGGCTTGTAATACGCTCGACTCGGAGTCGGCTGACGTCACCACATCGCCACAGTTTGAGAAGTATGCCAACTACATGTGCCATTTAATCACAGATGCTGGTACTCGACCGACACTATCTAAGAGAGCAACACCCGGACAAGCATCGAGACGGAAGAGAAAACAACAACAAGCGCAACGACTGAACGATCACAGACCACAGGATGCGTCGGCTGATGTCAAGCAAGCGGAGCCGTCGACGATCGACTGGTTCAACGCTTTCATTGGTCGTCTGTTCTGGGATGCTTGGAATGAGAGGTACCTACGCGAACGTCTTCATCTGAAGTGGCAGCACAAGTTAAACAAAACAAAACGGCCGTCATTCATGCGGCCTCTCACAATCACGGACCTTAGTCTGGGAGGTCACCTACCGACTGTCACGAATGCATATCGACCATATGTAGATGAACGTGGAATATGGCTCGAGCTAGACCTTGACTACAAGGACGGCACGTTCTGTATCACATTGGAAACGAGTCTACAGTTCGTTCCCAGCGACGATAAAGATGCAGCAACACATACTGATGGTGGGGGCATCACGTTGGGTAGTATTAGCAACTTTTCCAATGACAACGTAAATGCACATGCCAAATGCAGGATGAAAAAACGTGTGGTAGACAGCGATATCGACAGTGGAGCTGAAGATGACGAAGATAGGACAACAATAGATGAGACATCTCTCATTATCGCTCCTCCCGAGCCCAAACCGAAATCAGAATCAAAGGATACTGAAAGCATAGCCGCAGCAGTGCAGGACTCGGAGTCGAAGTCGGCGATATGGCGGATCGCCGACAAGGTATTGCAGTCTCGCATCGTCCGTAAAGCCGTTCAGACTCGATTGGGACAACGAGTTACCGAGAAAGTCAACAACATTTCACTGGTGCTCACCATTCAAATCACGTCACTGCGAGGACGACTGTTAGTCAACATGTCGCCACCACCAACCGATAGAATATGGTAAGTGCTTTCTGTATTTGAAACATAAATGGTGTAGGCATAGGAGCTTTTTGGGGTTTGAGGGCCAAACATTTATTTTTTTATTTTTTATTTTTTCATTATTACTATTTCTATATTTTTTGTTTATTTTTATTTTATTTTATTATTTCAATTTTTAATTTTTTTAACAATGTGTACTCATGCAGTGAGGCAAGCCTCATAAGGGAGTAACGTGTTTGAGAGGCAGGGAAATTATCGGGGGTCAAGGGGGTCAAGATCGCAGGGAAATTATCGGGGGGGGGGGTCAAGGGGTCAAGGGGTCAAGATCCCCTTGGCCCACGGCCCCCTAGCCCACATGGTTCCTACACGTATGGATTGTGTAACACTAACTTAAATATTAGTACAAACCCGTATCCTTGTGACTGCAATGGATATCTTACTGTTTCTAATCGTTTTCAAGACTAAAAAATAAGTCTTTCTGAGGCTCCAAAAATAAGTCTTGACTTTTTCTAATCATAATTTTTCGAGGTCTTGATGTGCGATATTAGTCATTTCTTTGATTTATTAATTATTTTTCGGTCAGTGACAAGATCTAGTGATCTCTCAATGACGCTCAGTACAATACTGCAGGAAAACTTTTCTACCACTTGACTCTACAGAAACAGTATATCACACAGGATGGTGTAGCGGGCGTTTTGACAATGTGTTTCGTATGCATGTGCAAAGGCAAAAACTGAGACTTGAGATATACGGAAATTTTCGAGGCTAAAAATGTTTTTATTAGGCCGCACCGAAAAAATTGTCTGTTGGAGTGTAACATGCAGCAGAAAAAGACATGCGGGCGGGTGGGAGGAGTTTTTAATTTTAAAAATCATTGTCTAACTCAGCGTCTTGTTTGGAGGAAGTGTCTGTGGTTGCAGTTCGCACGCTGAGTACATCGTCCACTCAATCACCGAATCCAACCTCCTGCAACACCTCACGAAGATTAGAGTCGCCAGACACACGAAGAATCTTGTCATCTCTCAAACGCGTGCCCCTTCAACACACAGCTATCCCCAGGCCAACAGAAAACATATAGATGAAGCGAAGTGACACGCCCAAATGTTTGGGGGATATAGCCTCTCCCAGCCCCTCTGACGCTAAACCAGTGGGTGCAGCATCAGTTAGTAGTCGAGAGTCGGTACCGCAGTGCGGTGGTTGGTTGGTAACATACAATTACGATTTTGTTTTGGCGTGCATCAGTCGCCGGTCAGCGCCTTTGCTTTCCTTTCACTACTCTTAGTACATTTAGGCTCATCCGGTAGTCTTCCGCTTAACCGCTGAGCGGTTTTCTATGTTCGCCACTCTGCAACGCTACTTGCGTCGTGCAATTCGAGTCGATTCTTACACTAATGTCGCTGTGCAGGAGGTCCGGTGTGCACAAATTACCGCGCTCAGGCTACTTACCCGCGACCAGCGGGGGTGCAATTCACATACTATACCGGCTACCATGAACGCTTTTCACTTCAGTGATTGCCTATCTAGATATTTGCCAAGGCCACGCTATAATGGACTAAGACGGCTGTCGCTAACAGGTTTGCTAAACAAAGCCGTACCTGGCTTTGCACTCAATCAGACTTTTTTGGTGTGGCCTAACAAACAATGTATCAGGAAATCTACAGCGGCGATGCGATTTAAATACGATTGTTTCCATTTCTATAACTAAATTCATTCTTGTAGGTACGGCTTCAAAACAATGCCCGAAATGACAATGATACCAACCCCCAAGGTGGGATCGAAAATGTTCAACTACCATAAGGTCACCGAATGGATCGACCGAAAGTTAAGAAAAGAATTTGAGGTGAAATTTGTTCATAACACGTGGTTTGTTTGGATCAAATTTATTAATTTATTGATATTGTGTTTGATATCTTGTTAGAAGCGTTTGATTTTTCCCAATATGGAGGATCTAGTCATTCCCATATTGGAGTCCGGGATTGACCAATCCCAACACATTGTGGCTGCCGAGACGTAGTCGGTCGTATTGCTGTATCTCTGCACCTCACTTTTATCATCACCGGTTATAACTACTTTGCATACTGTTGTTCTAATGTACAAAGAATAAGTTTGTATACATTCAACAACTTTTGTATGTTGTGACAGTTGCTGTATATTGAACACTATATTATATCATATTTTCAATAAACCTCTATATATATAAAGAAATCAGTGTACAGACAGTGACCATATGGGCTTTATGAAACCAATGAACACAAAAAGGCACGCGTCTACAGACTGACCAATTGACCGATTTCCAGTTGTCCAAGCAATACAATGAGACCTTTGGTAATAAAGGAACCCAGATTATCCGGACAAATTTATTTCTGCCCAAAATCAGGTGTCTATCACGTATTTCCCCACGTGACGTCATTCCAACATGGAAACCTGTTTAGGCGACTCCAAGATTGGAACCATAGAGGACTTTTTACATCTAATAATTAAATGTGTAAACATGTTGAGTCGTTGTTGACCTAATATTGGTGTATATTAGTTAATTGTTTGTTTGTTCATTGTGTAATTGACTGTCAATGTATGACTGAGCCTCAAGGAAGTCACCACACCATCATTTCATTTA
>NC_085095.1:1725767-1753267 GCF_963422355.1 Corticium candelabrum
TCAGTTCATCGAAATTCATTTTGCTAAAACCACCCAAAGCCCTAGACTCGTACCCAGTCCTCCTCCTCACGTGCTCCACGTGTTTTGGCACGTGCTTTTTGTTCACTTGCTAGGAACAAAAGCTAGCAAGTGGAACAAAAAGAACATGCCAAAACATGTAAAGCGCGCGAGGAGGACTGGGTATGAGTCTACCAAAGCCCCACCAGGACCTCAGCCGCTGATCGTAACTTTGCTATAGACTAAGAATTGCATCAAGTACCCTACTGTTTCTGACGTTTTCGAGACTAAGTCTTTTTGAGGCTCCAAAAATAATTTTGAAGTTTTTAATCATAGTTTTGGCGGTCTTGATGTGCAATTTTGTAATTTTGTAATTTAATTATTTAATTATTCTATCAAGCTGATACTATTCTCTAGCAGTTCTCGTTCATCTCTACACCTATGTCATGATTTTCTGGCTCGCCTTCGACGTCAGTATATTATGTGGGAAGTGGTACACTCGACATCTCTTATCCAGACAGCTTGGGACCGGCCACTGCCCATGCCTTAGGATAAACACATTTCACGAGCAATAGATCAGCTTGAATGGTGACCGTGTTGAAAGCTCTTCCTCATGTGGAAATTAGATCACACAAGAGCGAATATGTACGTACTGTACGTGTACATCCATGTTGCCTTTTTCATTTAGACATGCAATACAGTACAATTGTACCTAATGCGCGATTACATGTACAGTGTACACTTGCAACAGCTGATGGCACACGTTCTCGTGGGTGCCCGGGTATACACACGTGCCCGTATCTCGGACGTCCGGATAACAGAGGTTCAAGTGTGCTGGCGTTTCAGTTGAGAACAGGAGTCACTCATTTCTTGCTGAGTTGCCATCTTGAGCTGCAGTCTAGTCACCATTCTTGACAATGTTTCATGTGCATGTGCAAATGCAAAATCCCAGACATACGGCAATTTTTGAGGCCGGAAAACATTTTATTTTCTTATAATATTTTGAGGACAAAATTTCTAAAAGGATATTACTTGAAATATATTGGAAGTAGTAGGGTAGTTCTAGCTGCTCAAACAAACTGGAAACGACACCAACAGAAATACATGCATACCTTTAGCTTGAGCATCGTCTACTTCTTTTCGGATGCTGCTAATCATGGCAAACACATCTTGTTCCAGTTTTGCTGCATCTCTCTCGGCACTCGCCTGTCCAACTTTATCTTCGTCGACTGCACTGGCTGCAGTATGTGCGTCTGCTGTAGACTGTTCGATGTCAAGCACAGACGGCTGTTCTGTCATTTTGGAATCTTCGGGTTTTGCCTGATCTGTAACATCATCCACGTTGTCAGTCGCCTTTTTCATCTTCTTCAGTTTCACTTTCTCTAGTCTCGCTTCTAAAGCAGCTTTACGCTTTGCGATTACCTTGTCTCGTCTTTCTCTCTGTCCGACGGTCTATACCAACAAGAGCACATTTATAGTCATACACCCTTGTTTACAAACACAACACATGCTTACAAAATACCATAAACACAGAACCAAACAAAGCCACTTAACCGAACACAAACAATACAGGTAAAAACCAGGACAGAAACAAGAGAGAGACCGATGAACAAAACAGACTGAAGGCTGGTTTACAGGACGCTGAGGCAGGCTCATATTGTAAGAGAGAAACTTATCGAAACTGTACGTACAGCTATGGCAGATCAAGCCACGGGAGGACAAAGATGTGAGGCACAAGGAAACGCTTAGTAAAAGGTATCGGAAGAAACAGGCCTCCCAGTAGCAGACTGACAAAGCATGTGGAAGCGTCTTCGCAACAAGTTGTGAAGGAGGAAAAGAAAACTTTATCACAGACTCGTATTCATGGTATACGATGGTGATGAGCATGGGCGTAGTGGCTCATCGCTGACACTCATCAAATGGCCTTGTGTGCGTGTGTGTGTGTGTGTGTGTGTGTTGTGTGTGTATGTGTGTGTGTGTGTGTGTGTGTGTGTGTGTGTGTGTGTGTGTGTGTGTGTGTGTGTGTATGTGTGTGTGTGTGTGCAGCATCAACGTCAGCATTTTGACACCTACTCGGTGTCTTCGCCAGCATTCTCGCTAGCATCCACGCGAGCATCGTCAGCATCATATTGTAACCAGCTTTGAATGCCGTATGCACAAAGAGATCAATAAGCAAGCAGACATGCACACAACATACATGCAATCAGACACACTGAATATATGGTATTCACCTGGTCTCTCATTTGATTGAGCATTTTCAGTTGCTCTTGTCGTTGTCCTTCGTCTTTGCTAAACTGGAAATATCCAACGCCATGTGAACGTACCTCTACATCGAAACATCAGACTATGCAGCACAAACGCGTAGGCAAGAAGACGAGATGCTACCGACCGTCAAACCGCACATTCTCGTAGTGAGTCGGGCCTTGCCGCTGCATCATTTCTTCTTCCTCCTTTTCCCACTTCTGGCGAAGCATTTCTCTCTTCATGTCGTCTGATAAGAGAGTTCGCTCGGATAACGGAGGCAACGATGAATCTCTGGACAATAATAAATGTCAATGAGGATATCGGTAACAAGGACAATACAAGAACGGCATCGAAAGATGGACAGATGACCAATAAACAGACAAGTCAACTAATGATTCAAACAAGCACCGACTGACACACAGACAAACAGACAAACAGACACAGACACACATACAAACAGACACACATACAAACAGACACACACATACAAACAGACACACACATACAAACAGACACACAGACAAACAGACACACAGACACACAAACACACAAACAAACAGACACAGACAAACTGACACACAAACAAACAAACACAGACAAACCGACACAGACAAAACAACACAAACAAACAGAGATACAGACACACAAACAAGATACAAACAAATTGACTTAAGATACAAACAAATTGACTTAAGATACAAACACATTGACTTAAGATACAAACACATTGACTTAAGATACAAACACATTGACTTAATTAAGATACAAACAATATATCAAACAAACAGGCAGGTGATAACTCACAAACACGACAAACATAATCTAGCAAGCAAAACACTAGCTGCTACAAACTATACACAGGAACACACACCAACAAAATCAGAAATTGCAAAACAACACTGGCCAACAGTAGCAGGTGTGTTGTGCACTAGAAAGTACAGGTACTTCGACTTGATGAAAAGACGTTTGCTTACTGATGAGATCGGACTGACTTGTCCATTTCCTGCATGTGCGGCAGATCCTTTCGCAAGCATTGACGAGACCTTCCGAGTGAGTCCGTATATTCCACCCTATGATGACCACAATTGTGTAATAAAATGTATGTCTATTTCATTACAACATATCCTGTTTGCCAATGTGTCCGTCTGTCCATCTGTCTGTTGTCTGTCTTCATTTATTGAAACACAAACTCTATCTGTCTGAATCATTCAATGTCTGTTTGTCCGTTCCATATGTCTCTGTCTGTCTGTCACTCTGTCTGTCTGTCTTTCACTACTGAACACAAAAAGCAAATTTTACAAGAACACTACAGGTAAAACTGCTAAGCTAAATGTCCATCTACTGAGACATACAGATCGAATACTGTACTACTAAAATTCTAATGAATGATGTTCTGAATGTCTCTTTCATTGTCGTCCAATTCTTCATTTCCCTCTGCAATTCTTCTAAGTTTTCTCAATATTACATTGGAATTGAACTTCTGAAGGCATATTGATAGTCTCTTTCTCCATTGTCCTCTAAACTGTGCTTCAATTGATCCACTTTCTACATCTCTCAATCTCTTGGCCAGCTGGTTCAAATAATTGTCTGCCTTTTCTCCCCAACAACCAAAATGTTCAAAAATCAATGGAATGAAGGTAGCCTTGCATGACCCTGGATGCTGTTGATTTGAATATTCATTTATTTTTCTCCTTTCTTTTTGCAGCTGCAAATCTGTCCTCTCTCGATGCTCTTACCTGTGTCGCTACTAAATGGGTGTGCCAGAGAGAAATCGAGTCCGACATTGTCTGTCTGTCTGTCTGTCCATATGCCTATTTTTCTGTCTGTTCGTATGACTGTCTGTCCATATGTCTGTCTGTGTGTGTGTGTGTGTGTGTGTGTGTGTGTGTGTCTGTCTGTCTGTCTGTCTGTCTGTCTGTCCATATGTCTATTTTTCTGTCTGTCCATATGTCTATTTTTCTGTCTGTTCGTATGACTGTCTGTCCATATGTCTGTCTCTGTGTGTGTGTGTGTCTGTCTGTCTGTCCGTCTATACGTCTGTCAATCTTCATTAATTGAAACACAAACTCTACGGTACATTCTAACACTAAATGCAAACAAGCTACTGAGTTCAGCTTTAGTATAATTAATGCAAGCTACTTTGATAGTATCTATCGTATATGTTCTCATCTACTTCTCCAGGGAAGACACGAGTCAGCTTGCAGAGGATGAATGTCTGTCTGTCTGTCCATATACCTCTGTCTGTCTGTCTGTCTGTCTGTCTGTCCGTATGTCTGTCTTTCCATAAGCCTATCTGTCTGTCTATCTGAATATCCATATGTCCCTATGTCTGTCTGTCCCTATGTCTGTCTGTCCGTATGTCTGTCTGTCCATATGGCTGTTTGTCTGTCTGTGTCTACTGGTGTAAATAAGTTCTGTCTACACATCTGGAATTCTTTCTGTCTACCTGGCTCACTGTCTCAATTCAAGAATCACTGGCTTAGTCCAAACATCATTGACTGATTACAATTGACTTCAGGTCTCATATAATGACCAACCATTCATCATCTGGTGTCTCCGGCTCAGGAATAGGTTTGTTGTTCACTTCATCATTATCATCATCACTATCTTCAAATCTACTGCCTTGAGATCTCTTTCGATCAGATTCAACCTCAACAACCACAACAGTGAGTAAACCCTATTGCAACACACACGTCATCCAGTACCTTGTTCATCTGTTTCTGCTCAAAGTCAACCAAATATCCATCTTCTCTATTTGTAAAGTCTGAAACAATGCAGCAAATGTAAACATACTGAACGAGTATGTATACAGAGTAATCTGTAAATCATTACCCTACTGCTTACAACATTTTGAGTAATAACATTCTCTTCAAGAATTTTACCCTTAAAACATTATAGGATGAAAATTACTTCTTGGTGTCACAAATTGCTGTATGCATGGGCTTTGCCTTTGCACGTGCACACAAAACATTATCAAAATGGCCACTAGATGGACGTCTGCAGCTCAAGGTGGCAACTCAGCAATGTAGTGAGCGACTTCCCTTTTCAATTACGGCTTCTGTTTCCAAACCAATGCCAGTACAGTAGAACCTCGCTAATCTGAACAGCCCTGTGCCAAGCCCTGTTTGGATTAGTGAAGTTGTTTGGATTACCAAAAATGCCAAAACTCGTAGCCTTGGAGATCCAGACCTTGCCTCGGACACCCAGACCACTAGCTGCAACAACTACATGTATGTGTACTTCTAAATAATGTGACAGTCAGGATTTAAAATGGTCAGACACGCATATTTGTTGAAAACTAGATAACTGCAACCCGGATCAGGCTGCCCAATAGGATTTGGGTATGCAAGGCAGGGCAGCGCCAAACGTAATTCGGACTAGTGAGGTTCGACTGTACCACTTCCTGTGCAATACACTGCTCTGGAAAAAGTCAACTGGCAGAAAGCTTGTTGCTGTAGTGAATTGAGGTAAGAGTCATTAAACTGTTAGAAATTGAATCAGCTTGATAGAATATTTCAACAATAACTAAATCACGTAACCATGAGATTTTATGTTCCATATACGATAACTCTACTTCGACGACTATGTACGGACTTTGCGGTCATGCAAAACGACAGTCACTATGTACGGTTTTAAATAGATTTTACACGTCTAGAAAGAACATAGAGTGTTTAGTTGTTCAGTAGGCTCATAGCTGTAGAAGCGACGGTGTAAACACAGCTTCAACTACTAGTATCATCCATCAAGACCTCAAAAAATTATTTTGGAGCCTCAAAAGACTTAAGTCTCGAAAAACAATAGAAGCAGTAGAGTATGAATGCGAACGAATTACCATGCAATTGTTTCCTAGCAACCGTCTGATTCAAAGTTGTGTGACAAATAAACAAACCTTTTGTACATTTGCCCTGTAACATCTGCTCATACAATGCAGCTTTTTCCTCAAGTTTTGCCCTTCACAAATACAGTATATGTGTGTGTGTTACAAAGGTAGTTGTTAGTAATGGTGTAACTTTGATTTTCGAAGAGCTGCTTCTTCTTCGGCCACCTCTTCAGCCGTTCGCTTGTCTGGTACATCCTTTGCAACTCTCTTGTCTATGCCACGATTGCGTTTCTCGAACACAGATGGTTTCTAGAAAGATACAAAAATCAGTGTTAAAATAAGAAAGTAAAGAATAACATTTGCATTACAGCAAACAAGGGAAGTGGTCAGATAAACAAACAAGACAGAATAACACACATACACACACACACACACACACACGCACACACACACACAAACAAACACACACACACAAACAAACACACACACACACACACACACACACACAAACAAACACACACACACACACACACACACACACAAAACACACACACACACACACACACACACACACACACACACAAAACACACACACACACACACACACACACACACACACACACACACACAAAACACACACACACACACACACACACACACACACACACACACACACACACACACACACACACACACACACACACACACACACACAACCACACAAACAAAAAAACGACAACCACAATTCCCTCATTAGAGACAACCCTAATACCTTTGTCTTAACAGGTTGCTCGCTTTTTGGCAATAACTTTTGCCTTTTGAATTCTTCTTGCTTCCTGAATAACTCCGCTTTTAACTCAACAATCTAAAACGACACCTCTACAAAGTACCAGACAACAAAAAAGTCGAATAATCGATTACTGAAGCCGCGTTCACGTCAATCGGCTGTTTCTTCGTCGCCACATAAGCCATGAACGCACTACGCCTGCGCGATTCAGAGGTCCCTGATGTCACATGGTGCAACGCGTGATTTAGACCGGCTGTTGAGAGGCGCATTGTTGCGTGATGAAGAGACGGAAGAAACCGAGCGCGACATCAAGAGAGCGTCAGAGGCACTAACAAACGTTTGGCTTCTTCTGAAGGATAAAAACTTGGATTGCAAGGATTGTGTGTGTGAATGGAAACGCGTCGTACAGAGCGCTCTTTCTGACGACTTTTCCCTCCTTGTAAAGGCGGACTGTATCGATAAGCGTATTGCTGTCGACCTGGTTGCGTCGTGGCTTATCTATTTCCCTCTGTGTCGATGGATTATTGAAGTTTGTCGGCAGAGAATGACTGAGGGATGTCGCACTCTGGTTGGAGTTGGGGGTTCAGCTGCTGCTGGGAAGACGACGTTGTGTTGTGTTTTGAGAGCGTTTTTGAACTGTATGTTTGTGGATTGTCTTGAGTGCGAGGTAGTGGGTATGGATGCGTTCCATTTGAGGAATGAAAGTTTGGTGAGGATGGGACTGAGACACTTGAAGGTGAATGTCTAGTTGAAGGTTGTAGCAGCATGCGAGGATTTTTGTGTTGGAGAATGGGGTGACAGCAGTTTGGTTGTTTGTTACTCTACTGTACAGGCTTGTTCCTGCTCTATCGGTCGGTCGGTAGATGGATAGGATAGACAAACAGCCAGTTGGTCAGTTGGTCAGTTGGCTGGCCTGATGATCGTTCAGTTAGTTGGCTAGGTGACATGTCGGTCAGTTGAAATATTGGTCTGTCAGCTGACTGGTTGGTTGAATGATTACCTGTTGGTCGGTCGGTCTATTTCTTTGTTCATTTGTCTGTTTGTTGGTCTGAACTCAGACGATTTACTTGCTCAACAGTGTGATAGTTTTATTGGGTTTTAACTGCAGCGTTTATTCAAGGGTGGCATTTATTTAAAGGCTTTCTGTCCTTGCTTTACCATTTACAGGGTTCGAAAAATCCAGTCGCCAAGTTGCCATATGGCGACCACTTCTAGAGGGCTGGCAACTAAACGAACGGTGTGGTTGCCAATTTGACAACTAGAAATATTTGGTAGTTTCTAAAAAATTGCATTACAATTAATACCCCATTCACACGAGCACAGTTCCAAACTGGGCCGAGCCGAGCCGAGCCAGCTCTTGTCCACACGATGTGTAGAGAAAAGCGAGCCAGCCGCTATAGTAGGCGTGTTCCTTGGTGCGCATGCTAGCTATGTTGTTTGTAGAGACACAGCACACCCGTTCGTGAGTAGTCTCGGCCTCCCAGACCCGTGTAGGAGGCTGATTTTAAATCGGTGCTCCACGGGTCTAGGAGGCTGAAACTAGTTTGTGAGTATCCCGCTTCCTTCATTTGTTCCGCTAATTTGACGTAAACTTTCCTGTTTCTAGCACAGCCTTCAATTTGAACCTGGATGCTGTCCTTACCCCACAATGCTATGAGGTACAAGGTTTCGTGTTCTGACCACACCATTTTCGTATGTATTGAGCATGCGTGGCCGTCAGCCTGGCTTGGGCCACATTCACACGACGATTTGAAGCCGTGCTGACCCAGGCCAACCCGTGCTGGCACGGCAAGTTGTGGTGGGCCAGGCCAGCACGGCTCGGCCCGCATTCACACGTTGATTTCATTCAGCGCTGACCCGGTTAGGAGAGCTCGTGTGAATGGGGTATAAGATATGTTGCCGCCTTCTACGTCTACCTTTTAGTGGCACCCTGCGAGCTATGCTGTCTACTTAGCACCTTTGTACATATCATGTAACAACTGAACATATCATCTAGCAATCGATTGTGAGTCGTTGCTATTCTCTGGTACCATCATTTTATGGACTCTACTGCCTGTATCGATCTGATTGGTTTCTGCCATCAGCTCCAGACAAACCTAACTAAAGACCTACAGGCTCGTCTAATTTTTCAAGCAATTGCGGCCACACCTATTCTTCATATGCTACACCAACAAATCCTAGTCAACAAATCTATCATTGACGAGACGCCATTGCGCACCAGCTTCTCCCGAATGAAACACGAAATCTGCAGCCAATCGTAGTTGAAGGTGACGGCAACTGCCTATTTAGATCCTTTTCTATGCTGTTCAAAGGAAACGAAGAATCTGACCATCTTGAATTGAGACAAATATAAACTATTATGTAGATCTTTGCAAACGGAGAGCATAGGAAGTGGCAAACAAACAGCTTTTTTCGCAGCAAGCTGTCTTAGTGTCTTTCTATCAAAAGAACTACCAGGTACGTCCAGGAGCTCATATGTCTCCTAGTGCTACTAAGAAAGTTTGTTCAGACAAAGTTTTTGCATGACCAGTTCTGTAATCTAGTTGTTGAATGATGCCACGCTCTACTGAAGCTTTACGATATAACAGAGTTTATCAGGTGCGTTCCAGAGATTAGCACAGCTAGCCATAGGAAACCACGTGGGGCGTGGGGTTCCCTTGAAAGTTACGGGATGTACTGTTCTCAGCAAATCAATAGTGGCACTGAGTCATATAGGCCGTGTTTCCACTAGCTGCACCTTAAACTAGTTTAGCTTAAATGGGTTTAAGAACTAAACCAGTTCAAGAAAGCACTGTTTCCACTAGGAACTTGCACATCCGGGATGTGTAAAACAAACCGTCTAGGAACGTCTTATTTTGAAGTATTGGGCTGCTTTGTCGCCGAGTCAGAGCAACTGTTGGTTTTCACTGATTCAGCATCTGCTAGTAGGAATTTGCATGACGATGACCCAAGACACCGTCTTGTCTCTCTTCGTAGCTACTGATTCCTCTCCTCTTGTTAACGACCCTTACATCTTTAAGGCAATTCTATCCCAGCAGAAATAGTAAATATCATCAAAACGACATTGTCAGAAGCCATCTAAACAAGCGCGCTACTGTGACGTGACAGTTAAACCTAAACCACTTTGCTAAACCTACTTCGAAGTAGGTTCAAGAAATAGGTTTAGGTTTAACATATAACTGGTTTAGTGCAGGTGGAAACAGGTCAATTCTTAAACCAGTTTAGCTTAAACCACTTGTTAAACCAGTTTAGGCACTAGTGGAAACGGGCCCATAGAGAATTAAGAAAACCTCAAAGAATGCTCATGTCTTATTGGATGGATTGCCAGGATGTGGATGTGATGACAAACCACATAATCACGTTAATTAATA
The DNA here is from genome assembly GCF_963422355.1 of Corticium candelabrum. Taxonomy (NCBI): domain Eukaryota; kingdom Metazoa; phylum Porifera; class Homoscleromorpha; order Homosclerophorida; family Plakinidae; genus Corticium; species Corticium candelabrum. The sequence continues at coordinate 1,735,987 of NC_085095.1, forward strand.
TTACAAAACCACGCAACCACAGTCTTGTTTGGCTGTAGCTATACAATTAGTTGGAAGTTTCTATGAAATATGAATACTCATAAAAGAACCCCAAGTACAATACTGTAGATTGGTGTGTTTACTAGCCAATGTTCATCGAACATTACTGCAAATTCCTAGTTAGGTATTAACTTAATGTCAAACATGATAGTCTGGGAAAGGGTCTCAACAGTGATATTAATGACTTGTTTACTTCTGGAATCTCTGACATAGAAACTAGTGAAAGTTTGGCGACCAACCATTCCTCTCGGTGGCCAAACTGTCGACCAGATTCAAACACATTTTTTGAACCGTGATTTACGTGTACACACTGAAGGTTTTGCACCTTTTCAACACTTACCATACTTGTACACATTTCACACTTTGAGACATCATGTGGTGAAACAATATCCGGGTAGTCTAAAGAAACGTTTTTGTCACGTATGCTTCCAAATATGTGTTACGATATTTTTTCAAACTTGATCTATTGGAATTCATTGAAATGCGGCGTTAATTCAAGGGTGGCATTTATATTTGTCTGTACTCTTAGCTGTGGTGTTTATTCGAGAGTGGTGTTTAATTGAAGAAATACAGTATGGTATGTATCACCGAAACAAACAGTAAAAATAAAAATATATGGCACTGTGTTTAATCGAAGAAATACGGTACATTTTATATGATTTCAGTCTGTTGGCAATACCACATTATTATTGTTGTTATTGCTATGTCACACAGAGAAATACCCAAATACATAGGCTCTTACCTATTTCCTAGAAGCAAACTTGTTGTGTTGATTCCAAATACTTTTATGTGTGTTTTATGTTTGTATGCTCAAAATTCATCGTGTGTTGCACCTAGGGGAGGCCAAACACATTTGATGTTGAGTCACTTGCGAAAGCTGCAATCCAATTAAAGTCTCTACACAATTCACCAGTCACTCTTCCTGTTTATGATCGGAATTTGCACAATCCAAGATCCAATGGAGTCACCATAGACAATCATTGTCCGGTTGTGCTGATCGAAGGTCTATTTGTTCTTTGTAATGAGGCAGGTTTTGAAGCTGTTTGGAGCCAACTAGACTGCAAGATATTTTTACAAATATCTCATGAGCTGTGTGAACGGCGTTCAGTTGAAAGAAAAGCAACGGGGAATAGAATTATTAAAGAAGAAGCTCTGGTGCATTTTCACACTGTGGATGAACCAAACTTTTATCTCATCGAGGAGTCAAGCAAAGGTACAGATGTTGTGCTTGAAATTGGAGAGTGCTATGAAATAACAAGTGCCAAAGTCACTTTCATGTGATGGTAAAGTGGTTGTTATAACTGATGGTGTAATTTTTATTAACGTTTATTGTATTATACTGATTGCATATGTGGCTCTGAAGTGTTAGTATTTGTTTGCTACTCGCACAAGAGGACACAAGAGACAGAGTCTGAGACTATTTCATAGTTGGTGAGACTGAGTGAGTACTCACCCTGTGACCAGGCATCGTGCATTGGGCAAACAGTTCAAATCACTCCTGGGTAGTTCTGTAAACCTTAGGGTTAGAAATTGTTACTGACGTAAAAATTTTGGTACCTCCTGAAAATTCCGTTTTGGTAGCAACCCATTTTCGGTGAATCTCCTCAGATGCTCGAGACTCCTGGCTGGCTGCACAGTACAGTACACTAGAACTGGATTTACGAAGTTGTGCAACACAATAGTAGGTGTGAACTACCTATACCTAGCTAGTATGCATATACTAATCCATATGCATATGAATGGCATCCAGGTTGGGGAGCCAACCTTGATCCCATTATTGGAGCTCCTTGTTTTCTTCCACTTGTAGCTTGTTTTCACTATGACCTATCTAGATATAGTGACCATAGGCTGCTGATGGGGGGCATGCCCCCCAGTGGTCCCTGCCCCCAGTGGTCCCTGTGGTTCCTACACCTATGTAATCACAGGTACATCTCTGATCTTCTAAGTAGCAGCATAGCCAGCCTTGCAAGACTGGGGCGCTCGACTGTGCATGCACTATGAATAACACAAGAGACAGTACCATGTTGTTTGTATACTAGTGCTGCCATTACTGTTACCTCAAAGGTGATTTAGAGTAAAGCTCAGCAATATTTGGGGTAACACGTGCCCCCAGGTCACGGGTAGCTACACCACTGCTTCTAAGAAAGCTATTTGACATTCCTATCATATTGACTATCATATTTGTTTCCTGGAGATTGTTGAATTTAAGTAAGTCTATCATGTTTTAGTTTCAGTTACGGGATCTGGCATGCCACTCACTGTGGACAGCACTTATCTTTAGATAATAATTGCAATAATTTACCGTATTCGTGGACATTGCTGTTGGCCTCTAGAAGTTTGACAACTTTCACAAAATTTATGTAGAGATTTCATATTTTAATTTAGGTGCTTCATATTCATAGGCCATACTGGCATTACCGAAAATATTACAATCCTTACCGAAATGTCTTGGTTTACAGTATACACTGCTATGTATACTGCTGTTGCTGCTGCTAGTGCTGCTGCTACTTGCATTGTTTGTTCAGTTGTATTGCAAGAATACCTAGTATCATTTTACTTCGTTGTTTTGTTAAAGAAAGTAGATCAAGTTGGACAGTAAAAAGCTACTGCTAATGATATGAGATAAGACTCCGTATAATTCATGGGCAGCATACAGTATGTGCAAGTCTATTAGTGGTTTGATTGACACGGAAATTGCATGTGCATTGTCTGTGCGCACAAACTAGATTACACGCGCGCTTGTCAAAATAATTAGAGTCGACTTCCGCCCTCGCTATAGCCTTCTACAGCAGCAGGTGTCAGTCTATCTTTGCGAGACTCTGCACTCTCATCTCTACGTTTGACGTAAGAGTCGTCGATCAAGGACGCCGATTGTACTCTAGTCTCTACGTTTATTGTTCCAGATGACGACACTTTGCGGCATAGTTCCGCGTTTCTGCGTCGTTCTGGTTCTTGTTGTCAACCTCGTCTTCGCATCGCATTTCAGAGGTGCGACTATAAGCTGGCAACCTGTGAACACGTCGACGGTTATCGATGGAAACGTCACACTACCGGTATGCTTAGTAGCTTTCGTGTGTACACATGCATGCGGATCCGGCTGGATGACCGCAAAGCCTCGGTAGTGCGTGAGTAGTAACAGACTTTAATTGCTGACGCATGTGGAGCCTAGGAATACTTTGAAGATTCAGATGCTAAACTTTTAGCTAGGCGCGTGTCTGTATATCATTGTTCTAAGGCGCGTTTACGTTTGCATGAACAAGTAGCCAGATAGATCAGGAGTCTCTAAATACATGTTATAGTACACATGCAAATACAGTACCTGGTTTTTGAGTTGTTTGTGTTAGAATTGGTATTATTAGCCACGTTTTCATATTATTTACTGTGACAAGAAAACAAGAGGTAAGAGCTGTTTAGCTTGAACGCAGTGTCAGACCACAGTTGATCAGCCAGTGGAGGGTAAGACAATTGTGCAAAACTACAGTCAGCTATTGGTTGTCCACCTTTATTAAGGTCGATTGTCACAAGGGGGTGCCTTATACGGAGTCTAGGAATTAAGTTATGGTTGTCAGGTGACATAATTAATGCTATTGGAATACACTGCACTAAATTGCTGCTATACTCAGCTTGTTCTGTCAGATAGATTTAGTGTACAGTGCTCCTTAGTGATGAGGCACCCAGATGGAACCCACATCATACATCACTAGAATGTTTTCAGAAAAATGTCACTTAGCTGGAGCAAACTCAATGAAAATATTAGTTTAGACTTGTTTAGTCTGAAGTCTGTCTGCTTTTGTGATGCATATGTGGAGAGATTAAAATCACAGAGTTTTTCTGGCTTGTTGAATGTAGCGTGGATTAATCGATCAATTAGTTTAGATGCAGCTAGTGCTGGCTTGTTCTGAATAGATTTTTTCAAGTGCTTCATATATAAAATTAGATGGTCTGGTGATCAGTACATGAGGCATGTAATTACCAAGGAGTTGCAGGTCTAGGCATGATACATGTACCAGTTTTGTTTATCTATATAAACCATTTGGTGTACAAGGGTAGAGTACTGTTACTCTCAATGAGCTTTGGGCAAACAGCCACCTATCACTATTGGTGCTACTCCAAACTGGACTACTTTGATGATGTAGTTTCTTGATTAATTAGCTATAAACTTAGCAAATAATATTGGAAGTTGAAGATGTGAACTGAGTTGGATTGCTCTAAAGTAGAAGTGATTAATTAAGAACGACCTGGGTATGTACCAGTTGACTATGCATGTCAATATGTTTATAACAGTTAGCCACATCAGTTTTAAATTTGATGTCTATATTTTGAGAACACGATTCTCGGAAGGTTAGAACAAGAACCGATTATGAGTCATGCTAAGTTTATGATATATGTATAATCATGCACAATCCAATTTGATACTGTTCGTTATTAATGCTAGTGTGTGTGTGTGTGTGTGCGTGCGTTTGCGCGCGCGCGCGTGCTGTGGCTCAATGGGTTAGAGAGTGCATTTGGAGAATGCAAACATCCGGCACCTTGCAGGGTTGCAAGTTCAAGTCACAGTGATGGCGAGCTATGGCTTAATTTTCCTGGGGAAGAAACTTACACACAATTGCCTCTCTTGACTCAGGAGTATAAATGAGTGCCTGGTCTTTAGCTGGGGTGACAAAGGCCTCTGACTGCGATAAAGTCCATCAGCCACTGGGGTCTGGGTGGGATTTCGGGTGCTCACACCACAGTTGGCATCGCAGTCGGTGCTCCTGCGAGCATCTGACCAGGCTCTAGGAAATTGCTTAGCATGGCCCATAGCTCCTGGGTAGTGCACAGGGACCCAGCCATCTGGCTTGGGGTATTACCGATTAATGGCAGCTCCTTAGCCATTTGCCATTTTTGTGTTGGTGTGTGTGTGTTGGTGTGACAACATCGCTAGCATATGATAACTGTGTACCATGACTCAGTATACATCTGACCATGACTGTACTTGTTGACAGTTGTTCGTATACATGGCTATGTACTAGAAAGTCTTGTTGTGAACTTGAATGTATAGTGTTGTACTTCAGTTGCCTAGCAATGTTTTGCAAATTTTTAGGTTAGAATCAAATTTAAAATATCGTGGAGGCTTGGCACTCAAGAAGGAAAATGTAATGAAACGGTTATTGCCAAGAAAACAATGATTGGTGGCGATGTTGCCTGGAAATGTCTAACAGAGAACTGTGCTGTACCTGGATCGACATCACTCACTCCACATGCAGTTGGCACTATGGGCTACATTTGTACGGCATTCAGTAAGGCAAACAACTGGGCTAAAGGAGAAAACTCGTTCATCATTAATCTTCCTGTGAGCAAAAACAACACATTCTTCAGAATTGGGTAGGTTTTATAGTGCTAAAGTTAATTTGCGTTTACTCACTGAATCATTTTGCTATTTCTAGTATCAATCCTGAACATCGTTTGTCGTGTTGCTGGCAAAATACCAATAACATGGATCCCTATATTATCAGGCTTCACACAGAGATGGACTTTACTCCTAGGCCAGATAATGGGAAATTGAATCGTAGCCCTGTAACCGACATGATTCCTATCATTCCGGCACGATCCGGTTGTGAACATCGTCTCTACATACCTCACTGGGATCCTGACTTGGATGATGTTCGATGTCGATGGGCTCATGCAGCAGGTAGCAGTCTCCTAGACAGTTCTAATACTGAAAATGAGTGTGGAACTGTGTGTTGGTATCAACTCTATGTAAACTATGGTGCGATTCTGATCAACGTATGTTTCACTATAGAGTGCTGCACTGCTCACACACAGTGACTTGCATTGATGTTTCAGGAAACATGCGAGATCATCTGGAGACCTACTGAAGTAGGACTTTATGCTGTTGCTGTTCAAATTGAAGATTTTGCTCCTGGTTTTCCTGACAAACCACTTAGTGAAACGCCACTACAGTTTCTTATTAACGTCACCCACAGCAACCTGACGTGTGATCAGATTCCGATATTTGAGAACACGCCTTTGCAACCCAACTGCTTTGCTGTTCCTAAGGGGGAAACATTTGTTTTTGATATTTATGCAACTCATGTAGCTTATCCACAGAAAACGTGAGAATGTAGATAAACATGTAGTGTGTGTGTCAGTGTCTCTAGTCACTGCTGGTATATTGATGTCTAGTTATTTAGCCTTTTTGGTTTTGTTTGCTTGTTTGCTCACTGTTCTGTTTGTCTGTTTGTTTGTCTGTCTGTCTGCATGTCTGCCTCTGTCTGTCTGTCTGTCTGTCTGCTTGTCTGTCTATCTGTCTGTCTGTGTCTGTTTCTGTCTCTTTGTCTTCTGTTTGTCTATCTATCTGTCTGTCTGTGTCTGTTTCTGTCTCTCTGTCTTTCTGTTTAGCTGTCTGCATGTCTGTCTGTCTGCCTGTTTTTATGTATGTATGTATGTATTTATGTATGTATGTATGTATGTCTATCTGTTTGTATGTCTGTATGCTTATCTGTTTGTCTGTTGCCTGTTTTGTGTCAGTCTGTCTGCCTGTCTGTCTGTCAATATATATATATATATATATATATATATATATATATATATATATATATATATATATATATATATATCTTATACAAAACGTTGTTACAGTCTACGCTAAAGATCAATAAGTTCTAAGACAACTAGGACCCAAGAGTGTTTGTCTGTTTGTTTGTCTCTCGGTCAGTCAGTCAGTTTGTATGTCTGTATGCATGCATACTACATGTATTTATGTTGTCTGTCTGTATTGCTGTGTTTTTAGCATGTTGTATCATACATGTATTGAACTGTTAGAGCTAAAGTTCTGATTACTACTCGTCCAAGAGGAATGAATGTGTCAGAATTTGTGGATGTTTCTGGAAAGCCGGGATTAAAGACAGCAAAACTGACATGGACACCAGCTGAAAACCAGTATGACCTTGAACATTTCTTTTGCTTTGTTGCTACAGATGAAGACGGGTGAGTGAATATACAAACGTAGTTGTTTACATGTGTACGTATACATTGTGTACATGTGTGGAACGTATGACATCTATGTACTTAGGCAAGAATGTCTGTTTATTGAGTTGATAAAATCATTGTGTAGGAGTGTAGTATGTTGTAGTTTACACTTGCTATAGGATGTAAATGTAATACAGTAGGACACCACTTATCCTACACTTAGTTATCCAACAGCACAGATTATTTGACGGTGCATGGCTTGTCTGAACTGCGAGGCTGTGTGCACGCTAGGATATACGATTCCTGTGCGTACATTACTGTATCCGTGATCCACATGTCGGCAAATTAAATGTGAAGCTCTAGAAACGGTTCTTCAGTACCTGGAAGAACAACCTGAAGTTTCAGTAAGCACAAAGGTCCTTCTGAATGGGCTGCTGATGAAAACTACAACAAGAGAGCGAAAGCATTGATCCAGACTAAGATTAGTGGTTACTGTAAGTCTTGACAGTTCCCATTAGTGTTCTCTCTAGTCAAAGAAGTTGTACTGTATTAGTTGTTACAGGTACAATTAGATGTTGAGCTTCTTTAAGTATTTTGCAGTCGTTTTTCAAAATGCGTTATCCGACGTTTTCAGTTATCCAACGTCCTTTTGGTCCCATGCCCGTTGGATAAGTGGTGTGCTACTGTACTTGTGTCTGGTTGTAGTATATAATGCTAACTTATAGTATATTGTGTTGCCTGTGTATCTAGTTACTGCTGGCGCATTGATGTCTAGTTATTTATTCTTTTTGTTTTTGTTTGCTTGTTTGCTTGCTGTGCTGTTGGTCTGATTGTCTGTCTTTCTGTCTTTTTGTTTGTCAGTCTGCATGTCTGTCTGTCTGTCTGTCTGTCTGTCTGTCTGTCTGTCTGTGTGTGTGTCTGTCTGTCTGTCTGTCTGTCTGTCTGTGTGTGTGTGTGTGTCTGTCTGTCTGTCTGTCTGTCTGTCTGTCTGTCTCTCTGTCTCTCTGTCTGTCTGTCTGTCTGTCTCATTTATTGAAATGCAAACTCTACGTTTCATTTCTAACACTAAATACAAGCAATCTACTGAGTTCAGCTTTAGTTTAATGCAAACTACTTTGATAGTCTCTATTGTGTATGTTCTCATCTTCTTCTCCAAGTAAGACACGAGTCAGCTTGTGGAGGATGACTTTAGTGTTGCATTGTTGTAATATTATTGAGATTTTTTTCTCCAAAAACCTCTAAAGTCAGCTTCATTTGTATAACCTTCAATGTCTCTTGATCTTCTGGCAAGTTTGTTTAGATAGTTGGTAGCTTCTGATCCCCATGTTCCAAAATGTTCAGATACCAGAGGAGTGAAATTGAAGCTTGATGTATGTCTGTCTATCTGTCAGTCTGTCTGTCTGTCTGTCAGTCTGTCTGTCTGTCTGTCTGCCTGTCTGTCTGTCTGTCTGTCTGTCTGTCTTTTATTTTCAGCATCAATATTATTACCATATTGTACAATAAATGTCAGTTAAAGGCACCTCAGATGAATAGTGAGTTCTTGTCTGTCTGTCTGTTTGTCTGTTTTGTCTGTAGATGATTTTCTCTGTGATGTAGATATTCAGCACTATGTTTATTAGGATAATAGCTATGACTTCAGACATTTCAGTAGTTTTTGTTAATGCTTAGGATGCTTTCATTTTTGCCATTGTTACATTTACTGTTTGGGAGATAATAAAACAATTGGTCTTTCTGCCTGCCTGCCTGCCTGCCTGCCTGCCTGCCTGCCTGCCTGCCTGCCTGCCTGCCTGCCTGCCTGCCTGCCTGTTTGCCTGCCTGCCTGCCTGTTTGTCTGCCTGCCTGCCTGTTTGTCTGCCTGTTTGTCTGCCTGCCTGTTTGTCTGCCTGCCTGTTTGTCTGCCTGCCTGTTTGTCTGCCTGCCTGTTTGTCTGCCAGCCTGTTTGTCTGCCTGCCTGTTTGTCTGCCTGCCTGCCTGCCTGCCTGCCTGCCTGCCTGCCTGCCTGCCTGCCTGCCTGCCTGCCTGCCTGCCTGCCTTTATTGAAATAGTTGAACTTGTAACTTGTTTATGAAACACTTTCTTTTGATTATTGAAAAATCATGTATTCTAGTGTGTAGAGATGCTGTATCCTAATAAAATAATCTGCCTGTCTGTCTGTCTGCCTGTCCTTTCTTTTGAACATCAATACTGCCATACAGTCAGTAAAAGGCACCACAGCTAAATAGTGAGTTCTCGAGTCGTGGGTAGAGTTGCACAAGTCGCATTAACAGAAACAAGGTTGTAGTGAATATGCATCTCTAATACAGTCAATGTTCTTCACTTGACAGCCAATCTTCTTTGACAAAATTTTAGCATTACATGATTGCAGAGCAACTGATAAGCATCACCTCCAATAGTTCTTGAACTGGCCTTCGTTTTCTTACCAGATTTGTCTGTCTGTCTGTCTGTCTGTCTGTCTGTCTGTCTGTCTGTCAATACATATATTTTCATTACAATGAAACTTTCATCAAACTCTCAAAGCAAACCTAAAGTCCACTACATAATAGTTACTACATAATACATTAGCCCCATATGGGTGATAAAACTTAAAAGAAGCTACTTAACTACAAGTTGTGCAAAGTCAGTGTTTCTACTAAGGGTCTTAGGTCCAGAATCGAAGTGTGTCTGTCTGTCTGTCTGTCTGTCTGTCTGTCTGTCTGTTTGTCACAATGATGCAATGCCAAAGTTATCCTTAGAAAACTTTCAAAACTGTCACTTAATCATGGTGATTTAGATAGATTATTTGATTTGACATTCAAGGCCAAGTCCATTAGTTAATCTATGACTTTGTTGTTTGCAAGGACTGGTTTGCTTTCAAAAAATCCTAGCATATGTACAGGTACAATCTGTATGAGAGTAACTTGTCTGTCTGTCTGTCAGTCTGTCGTCTAAATTATGGTTTTTTGATCAATGTAGTGCTTCTAGCTCGCAATGAAACATTCAACTGTAAAACCTGTACACACTAACTATAGTCTATAGCAACTCAGTGTTCTGGGTATTAAAATGTATACAAAAAGAGTACACTGTATGAAGACTAGTAAGTGTGGTCTAAGTATGTTACAAGTTCTTAGTGACTGACTTTGTTAACATTCCTCTTGTTTAAAAATAACTTATAATAATTACACAGGTCACATATGTATGTACCTATATAAGCATGCATTATAATATATCAACATAACAAACACTAATACCAAAAATATCAGTCATTACCAATAGAGATATGTTGACTGCACAGTTTTACTTGATCCTGTGTTGATACTTGTCCAAGCATGAAATTGCACAAGGTTTTTCTCTATCATACGTTTGCATAAGATGATTACTCTAGATGACTGTTTGGTATATATGAAGATGTTTATATTTGCGTATTGTTTTCAGAGCAGGAAGCGATCAGCAATGTATTGGCATTCTTGCTGGGTGTGAGTGTGTATACTCCTTGTTACAATAATACCGTATAAGATGAAATAATGGCAGGGATTTTAATTTGACGGATTGGCGGATTTTTAGCAAGCGCCAGTATAGAATCCTCCATTAATTTATCACACAGGGACATGTAATGTCATTACCCTTGTGGATCAGGCATCATGGCGAGGTGGTGGTACACCAATGAGGCAACAAGATGTAAAACCCCTGCTTGTCGTTTGTTGTGCCTACCCTGTCTAGCAGGGAGTTTGGACATGAGAATGAGGCCGTGAAGCTGTGATGAAGAGATGGAATAGTGCAAGTTAAATTCCGTAATCGCAAACTCTATGACACAGCCAATTAACTAATGGGTAGAGAGCAAACTGACAAAATAAATTCCCGTCGATGTTTCATCTTATACGGTATATGTAGACATCTCACTCTTATTATCTCCATGATTTAGATGAAATACCGAAGATCACAGTCGATCCTTCGACACTCAAGCCAATGGTGTCATTCAATGTGACAACAATGAAGGGTGTCATATCATTCACCCAACCAGTATGATAGAATGCATTGTCTCTTCATTATCGACTTATAATAACGTTTCTGTGCTTAGATTCATCACCCGACCTCACCTCGGTACATTCGTGTTTATGAAAGCGAAACCAATCGTTTGGTGGAGGAGATCGACACCTCAAATTACACCGGAATAGAAATTTCTGCTGACCATCTGACTGCCGTGGTATCTCTACTCGGCACTTACAAGCCGGCAACTACCTACTACATTTTGGTAGAGCAGGGTGCATTTGTTGGGACGGAAGGGTGTGCTGGTGGAGGACCAAATGCGGACGGTATTGCTTCTAACTCTGTTTGGACATTCAAGCCTAAAGGTACTACATTGTGTCTTGTATTTTTTATCTTGTAGTTCGAACTTGCTTGAGTAGTAAAATAGAATGGTTGGATGTACATTAAACAGTTAAGGCAGTACATACTGTTGTTGGCTTGTACGTGTAGCTATATATGATAATTCATCATGTTTAGTTGATTTTAATACTCATAACAGTGAGTCTTCTTTCTTACTTGGGGCAAGCGTTATAATGTAATAAAGAAATGGCATCATACGTCTTGACTTGTGGAACTATGCCACATCTGTAACTGCCGGTTGATAACTGACTGACATGCATTTGTTGTTGGCAAGGCTTGCTTGTTGGAATTGCAAGAATGGTGGCTCAGTTTCAGCTAACACACATTTGCTGGTGTGTGTGTGTGTGTGTGTGTGTGTGTGTGTGTGTGTGTGTGTGTGTGTGTGCGTGCGTTCATTCAAATGATTCGTTTAGACTTCATTGATTTACTTTTGGCATGTTCTTCTTACACACCAGCTATCACAAAGTATTAACTACATACAAAATATTAATTAACAAATATTGGTTTCATCGAATTATTACTTTAATGCATGTGACATTGTGTATGTACAATGCAGCAGCTGCTGACTGTACGGCCGATGACAATTCCGCTTGCCATCAGCATGCAGAGTGCATAGAGCCAAACTGCGTCTGCAAAGTTGGATATACAGGTGATGGCAAGGTAGAGTGCAAAGACATCAACGAGTGTGATCTCAATAAGAATCAGTGCCATTCTTTGGCAACATGTACAAACACCAACGGTTCATTTGAATGCAGTTGTGTGATCGGATACACCGGAAATGGAGTCGAATGTATTGATATTGATGAGTGTGGAATTGGTGCACACAACTGTGAGTGGCTTGCAACTTGTGCCAACACGCTCGGCTCGTACACATGTCATTGCCCATCTGGTTATTCTCTTTCTGGAGACAACATATGCCAGGATATAGACGAGTGTGCCAACGAGACTGACGAATGTACGTCGGGTTTCAACTGTGTGAACACTCCAGGCTCTTACCAGTGTGAGCCAGTCGAGCGACCAACTCTCAGTCCAAGTGATGCGGCCCGATGCATTTCACAGTCATCTGTTGCTGAACGAGTTCGACAATCTCTTTTAGTTTTCACTGGGACAGTGAAGAAGCACCATTTGCTTAATTCCAGTCCACCACGTTATGGTGTCAGTGTTTTCGTTTACTGGGTGTACAAAGGCATCTTGCCTTCTGATGTTGGTTTACCTACCACGGTTTTTGTCAGTGGGTTTGGTGCACCGGGTGACTGTAAGATTGATGTTGAGATTGGTGACACGTTGGTGTTCTTTACTGTTATTGGTACGTCTCGTATGCTGAGTGTCACATGTTTTGACATTGGGAATGTCACTCTGGAGTCTGTTGCTCCGGTCACGTACAGAGTTCTGATGGACATTGCTGTGGCAGTGAATAGTATGTTTGCTTGACTGTTTGTAGTTGGTTGTTTGTGTATTATGTCGTTGGGTTTGTTGTTGTTGTAGACATGAAGGAGTTCTGTGGTGCCTCGCAATATGGCTGCTGCTCTGATGGAGTTACAGTTGCACAAGGCATGCAAGAAGGATGTCCAGGTCATTTGCTTATGTTCTTGGTTATCATATTTTGTAGTTAGAAATCACTGTCTATGCACTGCATGTGCGCGTGCGCGTGCGCGCGCACACACACACACACACACACACACACACACACACACAACCTTCAACCTTCAACTGACCAAAAACTGACCGAACTCAGCAATGGCCAACCAACCAAAATCAAAATTGAAATTTAAAAATAGAAAAATGAAATTGAAAATTAAAAAAGTAAAATTGGAAATTATCTGGCTAAATTTTATTTTTTTTGCAAAAATGAAATTGAAAATTAAAATGCCCAGAAGGGTCATTGACCCAATTGCCCATTTCCATGAATAGTTACACACACACACACACACACACACACACACACACACACACACACACACACACACACACACACACACACACACACACACACACACACACACACACACACACACACACACACACACACACACACACACACTTTTATTCTTTATTGTCTGTTAGACTATAGCTTTGAACTGACTGATCAGCTTTCTGATGTTCGAACACTTCAACGCTCAAGTTGTAAGTCTGCCTTGCACAGATTCTGTGTTCTTCATACATAATGTGTCTTTCTAGATCCCGTGGACATATTGAGTGGCCTGGGAGCTTACAACTTGCTCGATGATCTGCCACTTGCTAACCATCACCGTTGTGATGTCCTTAACAAGGTGTCCTTCCAGAGAGCCAACCATCATACAAATTTGACGAAACCTATTGAAGACGTTCTTGATTGCTTCACTTCCTTTCCTAAAGAATACTCGATATTGGTCCAGTCAATGCAGCCCAATGGTGTTACATCATACCTTTTGACTTTGGATCAGTTTCCAGATATCCGCCCGCTTGCCATACGATTCCAAGAATCATCGGTTGTATTTGAGTATCGAGATATCATCTCTCGAACCAAGAAACGTGTGGAATTCGATGTAGATCTCACGGATGGATATTTCCATCGATATTCGTTCGGGGTGACTAACAGTTCTGTTGCGATGTATGTCAACTGCAGTCTGGTTGGAGAACAGGAGATTAGTGGGCTGGATCGGGTTGAGTTTAAAGGTGATTTTGTGGTCGGCAGGAAGCACATGGGAACAGATACATTCACTGTAAGTGTTTAGCTCTAATTGTGTCACATAAAGAAATTAATTAGTTTACCATTCCTTAACTACTAAACTTGAATCTGCATTAGTACGTCATTGTCTCGAGCTGACTTGCACGGTTTCTCAGTTTGCTCTTTTGTTGGGCAGTGAGAGTCAGTCAGCATATTGCTGTGGGATAACAATCTAGCCTGTCTGTGTCAATTTTGTGTGCTGCTTTCTGTGTCTTACTGTGCTGTGTTGGTGTCTGTACGAAAGGTATGCTTGCAAACCAAACCAAATGTATATCGTGCTCAGGGGCGGTGGAGCTGGGGGGTGAGGGGGCTCGGGCATCCTAACTTTGAGTACAACCTCTATTTTATAAGCAAACAGTACCCTCATAGTTTATGTACTCCGATGTTTTTTCATGCCCTTCCCAACTTGCTAGTGTGTGTGTGTGTGTGTGTGTGTGTGTGTGTGTGTGTGTGTGTGTGCACGTGTGTGTGTGCACGTGTGTATGCTTGTGTGCGTGTGTATGCGTGTGTGTGCATGTGTGTGTGTGTGTGTGTGTGTGTGTGTGTGTGTGTGTGTGTGTGTGTGTGTGTGTGTGTGTGTGTGTGTGTGTGTGTGTGTGTGGTCCGGTGCTATATAGTTGCAAAACGTGGACATTATATCGCAGGCATGTCAATAGTTAAGACCATTTTCATATGATGTGTTTACGCAAGATTGCTGCTATCAGATGGCAAGATTTGGTTCAGATACAGGAGTTCTTAGAATCTGAAACATGAATGGTATAGAGACATTCCTTCTATCAATACAATTTTGTTGGTCAGGGCACTTGACTTGTACAAATAATGACAGAATACCGAATGCTGTGTTCTGCGGACAACTAAAGGAGGGAGTTCATTCACAGGGGATCAAACGAAAACATTCAAAGACAGTCTGAAGTCGAACTTGAAATCTTGCCATATACCGGTAGATCCTCTACAGTGGGACAAATAGCTAATGACAGGTCTTTATGGAGATCAACATGCAATCAACCAATTTGAAGACGATCACTGTAAGGCTAAGATCGATACTGAAGAGGCAATTCCAAAAGGCAGTTAACTACCATTGCAGCACCCAATATATCTGTGGCATCTGTGGTCGTGTATGTGGGTCACATATTGGGCTATTTGGTGCAGACAAAAGCTACAAACAAGATTTGACAAAATCGACAACTCAGTCCATCATCACATTTGTTGTGCCTTTGCGTCTCTTGCTTCCATCCAGGGGCGGCGGAAGCTTCTTTGGATTGGGGGGTAAAAAATTTTAACAGACTGACACCATTTTGATTTTAACTGAATATGTTTGGTTTGTTATTGATTAATCTGTGACAGAAGTAGCCGGAGCAGCATGCACACAAATGGTCACAACAATGTGTATCAAGTGAGTCAACTGCAACACCATCCAATATTAGTTCTACTTGCAAGCAACAAAACTTCCAAAGGATTTTCTTCGATCATCATTCGCTGAAGGAAGTCCCATTACGTAGCGTCCGGTATTGGAGGGGCGATGCTCCCAATCCCGATATCGGAGGAGCCCCTCAGGCGCGTACCGTGGCATGGGCTAAATGGGCTATAGCCCCCCCAGTTTTTGTGGGCGTTTCCCATTTTGTCAGGTGAAAACTAGCGTTACGTAGCTTTTTGTAAACGTGCGCGTCTGTTTTGATGATTTTTCAGTAAATAGGTGCTTGTTTAGTCTGCTCCATACTGTATATATGTATACGAGTAAACGTAATACTTTGTGGTCTGCATTGTTGCTACTAATACAATTTTTGTCAAAGGGGCGTGTCAGTGTTCGGGTATTTCAGCCCCCCCAATTCCAATGGCCACGGTACGCCCCTGAGCCCCTCCTGCTCCCAGTTCCGCCGTCCTTGCCATCATTGTTCTTGTGTCCAGCTGAGCATCCAATGTTGTCTGTCTGTCCATATTTCTGTCTGTCTGTTTATATGCTACTTGGGATGGTAGTCTTCACCTTGAGGTCTGTTGTCTGCATGGTACAAGCATCTGTTTACCTCGAGTGTCTAAAATTTTAAACATTTCAGGGAATCATCGAGAAGTTGATGTTTTCTCCTGATCCAGCTCACGCTGAACAGCAGTGTCTGCTCTATGACTTCTACGAATGTCGTCCATCACACTCTCTGAATTCATCATTTTTCTTGAATTGTTAGACATGATATGATAGCAGAAACATGTCAATACAGTAAGATACAAATTCAATGTATCTTCGATTCACATTATAATTTAGTGAATGCCTCAGACCATGTAGTAGAGATGTGCATTCTTTGCTTTATGACATACAGGGAATCAGTTGTAGATGAAATTGAGCATACTTTAGTTAACAAGCCTTGTCTGATCAAATCTCTACAGATGGTATACTCTAGGAAGCAAATGATGGGCGATGTAGCGCACGTTATTAGGTAGGCATACACAAAGTGTACTGCCATGAATAAAAATATATTAATTATTTAATGGGTTATACCCTTAGAACGAAAGTTGTTGCCATTGAGCGTCTGGTGAAAGTACATTTTTCTGAAATCGGTCTGGCCATGGCTGGAATGGTTGGACTAGACGCTATGCCCATGTGAACATGTCATTCTAACATGAACACACTAAAATAAGTTGGTAATTATAACTTTAAACCTCTGGCCCTCTTAGCAAGCATGGCCTGTACAGAACACGTGACTTCTTAATAATATATATATATATATATATATATATATATATCAGTAATTAAATCAGCGTGAAGCTATATTGGGTGCAATAAATTAATTTTGCAACTATCTATATCGCTACCTGGCACAGAACCGAGGAGGTCAGCGCAGAGCAGTAGACTTGTACACACACACACACACACACACACACACACACACACACACACACACACACACACACACACCACACACACACACACACACACACACACACACACCTTGATGTCCCACACCACAAGCTGCGATTATAATCCGGGTATTTGCACAAATTCATCATGTCTGAACCTCGTCGAAGGAAACACAAACAGAAAAGCGGTGACGTCAAAAACGGAGTTCGCTCGAACAGCAACGAGAGCGACGCCGTCGAACCGAAAAAGAAAAAGATCGCGCAACACGCTGCAATGGAGACAATCAAAGACATTCTGACGTGGAAAACAGTCAACGTGGTCATGGGCCTTCTTGTTTGCCTATACCTCGGGCCAAAGTGGGCATTGCAGATGAG